>NW_006787097.1:1457172-1465433 GCF_000442215.2 Lipotes vexillifer
TATGCGGGCCTCTCACTGTTGTGGACTCTCCAGTCGCGGAGCATAGGCTCCGGACATGCAGGCCCAGCGGCCATGGCTCACGGGCCCAGCCGCTCCGCAGCATGTGGGATCTTCCCAGACCGGGGCACGAACCCGTGTCCCCTGAATCGGCAGGCAGACTCTCAGCCACTGCGCCACCAGGGAAGCCCGGGACCTCTTCTATTACATTTTTTAATTGGTTACTCTTGTATAGGCAAATTATTGATTTTCTTATTTTGATCTAGCTTCTGGCCACTTTGCTGGACTATCTTTTTTTTTTTTTAAGATTTATTATTTATTTATTTATTTATTTTACTTCTTTTTGGCTGCATCAGGTCTTAGTTGCAGTATGCGGGACCTCTGTTGAGGCATGTGGGATCTTTCACTGCAGCGAGCGGGTTTCTCTCTAGTTGTGGCGTATGGGATTTTTTCTCTTCTCTAGTTGTGGTGCACAGGATCCAGGGTGCGTGGGCTCTGTAGCTGTGGTGTGCAGGTTCCAGAGTGCGTGGGCTCTATAGTTTGCGGCTCACAGGCTCTCTAGTTGAGGCGCGTGGGCTCAGTAGGTGTGGCACGCAGGCTTAGTTGACCCGCAGCATGTGGGATTTTAGTTCCCCAACCAGGAATCGAACCCGCATCCCCTGCATTGGGAGGCAGATTCTTTACCACTGGACCACCAGGGAAAGTCCCTGAACGATCTTAAATCACATTTTTTTGTTAGTTGATTGTATTGAGTTTTCCATGGAGACAAGCATATCATCTGAAAATAATGGAAATTTAACTCTCCCTTTACAATATTCATACTTCACATTTTTTTCTTTCCTTAACATATCTGTTAGGACCACCACTATCACCCGGAATATTAGTAAAACGAGTGGCATCTTTTTCTTATTTGTGACTTTAATTAGAATGAATCTACTATTTGATAAATATAATGTTTAGTGTAAATTTCTCCTATAAAAACTTTCTCAAAATTTTGAAACTTTGTAACCCTTGTTTCTTTCTTCCCTTTTTTTTTCCATTCTGTGATGTGAAACAGTATGTCATTGTGCTTTAATTTGCATTTTCTTGATGAGTAATGATATTGAACACCTCTTCATGTGCTTTTGGCACATCTCTTCTTTTTTTGAGATATAATTGACATGTAACATTTTATTAGTTTCAGTTTATAACATAATGCTTCAATACATGTATACATGTACAATAATCACCACAGTAAGTCTAGTTAACATCCATCACCACATACAGTTTCATTTATTTTCTTTGTAGTGAAAACTTTTAAGATCTACTCTCTTAGCAACTTTCAAATATACAATACAGTACTGTTAATATAGTCACCATGCTATATATTACATCCACAAGACATTTATTTTGGAACTGAAAACTTGTACCTTTTGCATAACTTCCCCCTTTTCACCCATTCCTCACTCCTACCTCTGGCAACCACCAATCTGTTCTCTGTATCTATAAGTTTGGTGTTTTGGTTTTTGTTTTGCTTTGTTTTTAGATTCCACATATAAGTGAAATCATATGTTATTTGTCTTTCTCTGTCTGGTCCATTTCACTTAGCATAATGCCCTCAAGGCTCATCCATGTTGTAGCAAATGGCAGGATTTTCTTCTTTTTTTATGGCTGAATAATGTTCCACTATATATACTACATTTTCCTTAACCATTCATCCATTGATGGACACTTATGTTTCTAGGTCTTGGCTATTCTAAATAATGCTGCAATAAACGTGGAGATGTAGATACCTTTTTTGAGTTAGTCTTATTGTTTCCCTTGAATAAATACCCAGAAGTGTAATTGCTGGATCATATGTCCTAGTTTTAATTTTTTGAAGAATCCTTGTTTCTCAGAACATTTGCTATAATGTGTATTTAATCATGTTAACTTCTTGGTAAATCCAAGGAACATATCACAGTGAGTTACACTGATAACACTGTCTAATGATCAATCTTGCATTTCAGATTAATGCTTACTTCTTCAGGATGCTGCTTCTTCAAGCATGCCTGATATGAAATTTGAGGACACTTTATTTATGAATGCTGAATTAATATACACAAATTAATGTGGCCTGTATTTTAATTTGCTTTTGCTATCTTTGTAGAGTTTTGATTTGAGTTATCTTATCTTGAAAAATTAAATGATTAATTTTTCAACTTTTCCATGCTTTAAAAGAGTTTTACATTGTGAATTATCTTCCCTTAAATGTAATCTGGACATGTAAATTTTTATAATCTTTATGTTACTTTTAAGAGTAGGATTCTTATTATATTCTAAATTTCTTCCAGTTATTAGCTTATACTTATTTTTCATTTCTGAAAAATCTGTATTGTATACCTTTTCATGAAAATATCTTTTTTAGTGTTTTATTTAATTAAAAATTTTGTACAGAAAACAGGAAATTCTCTGCCAAGTATTACTCTGTACTTGTGGATATGTTTTCTTATTCTTTTCCAGTTTTAATGAGATATAATTGACATATAACACTGTATAACTTTAAGGTGTACAATGTGATCACTTGCTACACATATATATTGTGAAATTATTACCACAATAAAGTTAGTTAACATATCCATCACCTCATGTAATTATAGCATTTTGGCTTTTTGTTTGTTTGTGTGTGTGTGTGATCAGAATATTTAAATTTTATTCCCTTAGCAATTTTCATGTATATAATACTCCATTGTTAAGTATAGTCACCATGCTGAAAATTAGAACCCTAGATTTTATGCAGCTTATAACTGGAAGTTGTTTCCTTTGACCAAAACCTTTCCATTTCTTCTACCCTCCCCAAACCCTGGTAACCACCATTCTACATGCTGCATGAATTTGGATCTTTTTAAAAAAATTCCAGGGCTTCCCTGGTGGCGCAGTGGTTGAGAGTCTGCCTGACGATGCAGGGGACACGGGTTCGTGCCCCGGTCCGGGAAGATCCCACATGCCGCGGAGCGGCTAGGCCCCGTGAGCCATGGCCGCTGAGCCTGCGTGTCCAGAGCCTGTGCTCCGCAACGGGAGAGGCCAAAACAGTGAGAGGACCGCATACCAAAAAAAAAAAAAAAAAATTCCACATATGAGATCTACAGTATTTGCCTTGCTCTCACTTACTTCACTTAGTATAATGCCCTCAAGGTTCATCCAATTTTGTTGTTTCTTCCACTGTCTCTGGGTTTGGCCATGTGATTGCTTTGGGCAATGGGACTTTAGCAAGCATAACATAAGCAGAAATTGTAAAGTTCTCATACATTGGGGCTTGCCCTATCTGGAATTTGTTTGAAACTAGGCACCATGTGAAGTGCAGCCACACCAGAAATCTCACTGAGGAGCCTTATTCAAGAAATCTTGTCTGCATCTGAACTTGATTTGATGGATGTAATTAGGAAATTCAACTTTTGGAGGAAGTTGAACATATCTCCCCATGAAAGAGATTTAAATTAGTGCAGTCAGAGAATGAAACAAAACAAATTGTTTTCAGGATGGTAATCATATTTCTCCTTTTTGCATCTATGCCCTTGTCCATTTCTTCCCACAGATCTGAGACTGGCCATGAAGCGCTTTGGCCAATGGAACCATATCAAATGTGATACAGCAAGAAACTTGAAGAGTGTTTGCTCACAGGGCTTATCCTCTCTTGTGCTTTTGAAATGCAATTACCATGTGAAGTAACTCAAGGCAACCATGACACATGAATGAAGTCATCCAGGATCAACAAGCTGCTAGCTGACACAACAGATAAATATAGCTACATGAATGAGCTAGGCAAGTCCAGCAGAGGAATGCCAAACTAAGCTCAGACCAAGTTCCCAAACCAAAGAATCCAAAGAATCATGAGCTGTCAAACAGTTGTTTTAGGCCACTAAATTTTGGGATACTTAGCAAAAACTATCAATGTAACCCAAACCCTATCTGTCACCTTGGCTAGTCCATAGTAAAATGGACTATGTCACCTTGGCTAGTCCATAGTAAAATCCTGACAATAACTGCAACCAGAAAATAGCTTTCTGCCTCTGTTAGAAAAAAAAAAATGTATATAGCATAGTTTCTATTTTTTCAGACTTATTCTTATAAAATATTTTAACAATAAATACTTTATAGATAACTGGGGAAATATAATTTTCTAATATTACTTTTACTGACATTAACTATTAATGCTTTGTGTTTTCTTTTCAGTTCATGTTAATTGAAAATACTTCATAAAGAAAATGTATGACAATTTACAATGAAGTCAATGAATAAACAGACCTTTAAAAAAATAGGATGTGGGGCTTCCCTGATGGCGCAGTGGTTGAGAGTCCGCCTGCTGATGCAGGGGACATGGGTTCGTGCCCCGGTCTGGGAAGATCCCACATGCCGCGGAGTGGCTGGGCCCGTGAGACATGGCCGCTGAGCCTGCGCGTCCAGAGCCTGTGCTCCACAACGGGAGAGGCCACAACAGTGAGAGGCCCGCGTACCGCAAATAAAAATAAGTGAAATTGAGTTATTTGTACTGAGGTGGTTGGAACTAGAGTCTGTCATACAGAGTGAAGTAAGTCAGAAAGAGAAAAACAAATATTGTATGCTGAAACATATATACGGAATCTAAAAAAAAAAAAAAAAAAAAAAAAAGCATGCAGTGCTATTTCTCCAACAGCTGATAAGCAACCACTGCAGGTTTCCACACATCTATTGGATTTTTCCAAGAAAACAAGTTACCATAGCAACTCCAAAATCATATGCTATACTTTTAGACTATTACTAGTCACTAATATTTCTTCAAATGTGAATATATGTATAAATATATCAACTCATGATTAAACACATTGATTTGTGATAAATTAGGATGTAACACTTGTAACGCTGCTGCTTTTTAAAATAAATACAGTATCCTGATCCAAATACTTTTAATCATTTTAACTGCAGAAACAAGTATCTAGAAAGCCAGCTATGCAATGGATCTCAGAGTCCTAATATTACTTTTAAAAAAACTCTACTGATCCTATTATCCCCATATCAGAGATTGAAAGCAGCCATGGGAGGACCAAGAAAAAATATCAAATAGGAATTCTTAATAAATACGTCAGAACTCTAGACCTCATTTCCCACTTCCCAACCATTAACTTAATGGAAAAGAAGAGGCAACAAGTATAAAACGTGGGGGAAGAAGCAAACCCAGTACGGTAAGGCATACTTTGTTTTATTGCACTTCACTTTATTGTGCTTTGTAGATACTGCATTTTTTATAAATTGAAGGTTTGTGGCAACCCTACATCAAACAGGTCTATCAGTGCCATTTTTCCAACAGCATCGCTCACTTTGTGTCTCTGCATCACTTTTTGATAAATCCCTCAATATTTCAAACTTTTTCAGTATTATTATATTTGTTATAGTGATCTGTGATCAGTGATTTTTGATGTTACTATTGCAAAAAGATTATGACTTACTGAAAGCTCAAATGAGGATTAGCATTTTTTAGCAATAAAGTTTTTTTTTTTTTAATTAAGGTATGGGGACTTTCCTGGTGGCGCAGTGGTTAAGAATCCGTTTGCTAATGCAGGGGACACGGGTTCAAGCCCTGGTCCAGGGAGATACCACATACTGCGGAGCAACTAAGCCCCGTGTGCCACAACTACTGAGCCTGTGCTCTAGATCCCGTGAGCCACAACTACTGAAGTCTGCACCTAGAACCTGTGCTCCGCAACAAGAGAAGCCACCGCAAAGAGAAGCCTACACACCGCAATGAAGAGTAGTCCACGCTCGCCGCAATGAGAGAAAGCCCATGCACAGCAATGAAGACTCAACAACGCAGCCAAAAATTAATTAATTATTTTTTAAAAGTACGACTTCTTTAAAAAAATTAATTAATTAAGGTATGGACATTGTTTTTTTAGACATAATGCTATATTGCACATTTAACAGACTCCAGTATAGTATAAACCTAACTTTTATATGCACTGGGAAACCAAAACATTCATGTGACTCACTTTATTACATTATTCATTTATTGCAGTGGTCTGGAACCAAACACACACTTTTCTACACTCTGACTCAATACCTACTAATTTTCCACTCCAGCCCCTTCCCTCTCACCTGTCCCTCGTACTCTTCCCCTATGTTAGGGTCCATAAAACTGCCAAACCCTTTTATTATGACTCCCTGAACAGTGAGATGACCCATCCCCCTATGTCTACTCTGATCCATGTGACCTTTGACCTGTGTACCATTCCGTAGGGGAAAATGAAACAGAAAGAGTCCATGCTTTCCCCTGTTTTAGCTCCCTGTTATACCATCACAGTAAGTGAGTAAAGGCTTAACTCTTTCATTCTTTAATCAGCTACTCAGACACCTGACAGCACAGCTGCCCAGCTCCCACCTCAGCGGAGCTCCAGACACACGGCCCTTACGCCCTGTCAAAGTTTGCTCCCTTGTATGTTCAGGGTATCTTCTCCCTCAGCAACTTCCCTAGCGAACTACCTCAAATTCAGCCACACTACACTTGCACCAGTCTTCATATTTATTCTTTCTTACTCAGTGGTTTTGCACTATTTTTGTCTAGAACACTTCCCCTCTCCCTGCCACTGAATAACAGAAAAACAACGGATAATACTAGAGAACAACATAAACATGATTTCCTCCCCAAAGATCTTCCCATGTCATTTATATGGGGTCACCTTTATGCTCCCTCATCTTGTAAGAGCTTTACCACAATTTTAAACCTGGCTTATGTTAATAGAATGGCTTTTTTTAAGCAGCCTGATAATAAATTTCCTGCTACAATCTAAAATACTTTTAAAGCTCTATCATATGGGAAAATATATTCTTGTTCACATTTACCATTTCTGGATTTTGCATGTGACTCTAACATTTGTTCTTTCACCTAGCTAATATTTACTGATCACAAAGTGTAAAGCCATAAGTGTTGTTAAAAAATATATACTGTTCTCAAAAGTTTTAAGTTTAGGAAGTTAAAGTCCGTGACTGCAAATATTTGCTTCAACCATGATGAACACAACACCAAAAAGAAGGACCTCAGCACCCAAGTCCTCCTGAAGGCCTGAAGGATGCCTTGAAGGTTGTCAGTCACCAAATATTTGTCACCTGCCACATTCAGACCCCAGAAGAGGTTACAAGGTATCCAGTGGTAAACAAAACAAACATGGTCCTTACAGCTTGAGAGGGAAGATATAGCAGGAGGGGTAGGGGATAAAAGAGGAAGGAAATCAAGACAAGAGAAAGACATTCACAGTTGGGAAGCCATGAGAAAGCATGATAAATATCAAAACAGAAAGGTCTGTTTTTGGTCTCAGTCTGTTTTGTCTGATTCTTTTTGTGTTGTGAGGCCCTTGGAGTATGACAGGAACACTACAGATTCAGGGTTAAAAAGAAAATTAGAAAAACATTCAGTAGACTCTTCTCAAAGGGGTTTCTATAGAGTGAAGGGAATAACAATATTTTTCTTACAAGCAGTCAGTGATTTGTACTGCTTGTACAAAGTCCATGAGCAGAGTTAAAGAGAGAAGTAATCATAGGCCAAGAAGAGATAGTTAAGGTTTTGTATGGGCACACTCACAGTCCCTGTGTGTTCCCATGGACCGACCAACCTCAGCAGCAGTAAAACACCAAACAGTTGCAAGAAAAATTTAAATAAGAATTAAAAATTAGTCTGACTTTTTTTGCCAGAATGGGTAAAACTGCTTTTTTTCCACATTGTTTTGAAATATACTGCCTTAGAGTGTGTCAGCTCAACTCAGTATTGTGCCTACCTGACAGTTCATTCTTTATTCACTCAGCAAATAATTTTTTAAGCTCTTATTATATGATAGTTTTTGTTTTCCATGCAGAGGCTCCAGCGATGGATAAAAAAAGCATCATTTACAAGGAAGCAAAATAAATAAAAAACATAGTAATTCAGATACTGATGTTTTCTAAAGAAAAAAAAATAAAGCAGAAAGGGAGACAGAAATTGCAATCGTGAAGATATAACACTTTAGGCAGAGATGGAGAGGGAAACTACTGAGGAGATGTTTTAAAACCTGAAGGAAAAGAGAAAGTGAAATATGTGGATACTGGAAAGAAGTGCATTCCAGGCAGATGAAAGAACAAGGAACAATGCCCTGAATCATGCATGGGCTTGGCAAGCACAAAAGAACTGTAATGAGGCCAACCAGGAGGAGGAGGAGGATAGCAGGAAAGGAACAGGGTAGAGCAAAGGGGGTAAATTTTTACCCTAAGTGATATGCAAACTCTCTGTGGATTTTGAGCAGGAA
>NW_006787097.1:1465582-1518478 GCF_000442215.2 Lipotes vexillifer
GCAGGAATGGCATAATCTTGCCCTGACAGGATGGCTTTGGCAAGGGTTTTGCATGATGTAGACTTAAGGGACTAGGGTGGGAGGGAGAAGTAGGAAGCTATTAGATACAAATACAGGCAAAAGATGATGATGACTTAGACTAAGGTTAAAACTATGCAAGGGTTCAGAAAGGGCTACTTTCATTACTAACCAACTTAAAGAATAAAGGAAGTTTAAAAGTCCAGTTAAGTTACTATACTGATAAAGTTCAGGGAAATAATCATGAGTCTCATGTCTCTTTCCATGAGAAGAGTCTAAAAATATGTATTCTACTTCCTCATTTAGAAGTTATATAGGAGTTAGGCTACAGTTGGTAAAATGAGAGAAGCTCTTCTCCCCTCCTTGTTTAAGGAACTACCAAATACAAAAATGGGAAGTTGAGTCATGAAAAGATAAGCCTGGCTTCCAAAGTGATAAGAAATGAAGGCATCCAAAATGACAGAAATACCTTTTGCAGGTTCACAAGCTGTGCAGTAAAGAAGGAAAAGCAGGGACTCTGAAGCCAGACAAACTGGGCTCACCTGCTCTGTGACTTGAGAAAGTCATATAACATCTCTTTTTAAATGGGTGTAATCATGACTCACCTCATAGGGCTGGTTGTGCTTATTAAACAAGTTAATATGTGAAATTATTCGAACAATGTCTGGAACATGGAAACAGTCATTTAAAGGCTAGCTAGAATTTTATCTTTCCTGAGGCTAAAGAGAAAAGCTTCATTGTTTAATTCATTATTTTCTTCCAGAATTCAGCCTACTTTAAACCCCACGAGAACACTATCCCTGAAGTACCAGTTAATGGAGCAAGAGAAATTTAGGATTAGAAGTCAAATATTCCTTGAACTCAGATATCTCACTGGAACAAACTACAGCCCAGAGTTGCATTAAAATTTCCAAAATATATGGAATTGAGAGTATTAATAAAGGAAAGCATTTTAGATCAGTACTTTACACACAGTAAACACTCAATACTGTAACTATTCGTTAAATGAATTATATTTTTCAATTCATTTTTTTAATTTTCTATGTGTCTGTAAGACATTGATTTGATATAAAAAACTCATTTTAGTCTCTTTTAGATTCTCAAAAAAAGATCTACTATAGTTGTATTTTTTCCCTAAACTTTATAGCTATGGGATGTGATTTTATCAAGTAAACAAAACTACTAATTTAATACAGTCTCAAAAAGTTTAATACAGTCTCAAAAAACAAAGTAGTACTGGATTTAAAATGGAATAATTTTTTAAAATGTGTTTATCGATTCTTATAGAAAAGTGGGACTTTATTATTAAAGTTGGAAACAAAATCTTTTATTAGGTGCCACACATTTGGTTCATGCTAATTTATCTTTGGCTCTTTAATGATAATGAGTTAAGAACTGAAGTGGGAAAATATTTCTTTAAATTCTATGTAGTATCATTCAGTTTCAAAGTGCTATTTTCCCACAAACAGAATATTTATATTTTATCTGAATTTCTATTTATTTTTCCCATTCTCTGAGCAGTAAAGCAACATGCCAGTTTACCTTTTAGAAGATAGTTGTACTGTTAGGTAATTAGAAGACTATTTATATATACACACACACAAGATAATAGATTTTCATATCTATTGTCATTTAGAATAATTTCTTTTATTTAAATTATTTTGTCCTGCCTTAGTCATCATCCTCTCTCAAAACCAAATTACAGGATATTTAAATTTCAACAAATCATTTTAAATTTGCATATTTATATTTATAATCAGAGATTCAGACTCTATTTATATTTTCACATATTTTCTTTTACACTGAAAGCATAGAAGCATATCTAAGTTAACAAATTACATCATTCGCACCAGAACTATATGCAAAACTCTGACTGATTACAGAGTCTTTTAGCCTTGAATCAAATTTTATATATAGTTGGCCCTTGAACAACATGCGTTTTAACTGTGCAGGTCCACTTACACATGGATTTTCTTCAATACATACATACTACAGCACTTATGATCTGAGGTTGGTTGAATCTACAGATGTGAATAGGGAGGAAGGACCATAAAGTTATATGCAGATTTTCAACTGTGAGGGGGGTTAGCACTCCAACCTGGCATTGTTCAAGGGTCAACTATATATCTATACCTTTCAGTTACTAATAGCTCCTTTTAGGGGGAAATATATTATTCTAAAATGTTTTTTCCCGCAGGAACCTAACATGGTGCCTCTTTCAAAAAACTTGCTCAATTATATGTTAGTTGTATGAATGACAGTAAATATTTCTGGGGGGGCTAAATAAATAAATAATATGCCATAATACTATCACTCGTGATTGTTGGTAAGCTTAAATAATTTAAGATTATATAAATAAATGCTATATAAACAGTAAAACCTATGCACACTATTTATTTTGTAGTTAATTTCTTATGCAATATTTCCAGTTGTTTTTCAAGTGAATAGTTAACTAGAATAGTGTTAATAAGAAACATCAAGCTCAAAATAGAGCTAAGCCCCACCAAGGCTTAGTACCTAATGTAACTGCAGCCTCTCCCTGGAGTGAATTTTCAACCAATCGGTCTGGAAAATCCTGATCAGCTCTATGTAATCTGCCTAAGGCTTCCTGCCTTCCCCTAAGGGAAGTTAACCTAAAGTAATCCACTTTTTAACTTCCTTGTTCCACCCTCTTTCTGCCTATATGAACCTTCCACTTTTTACAACTCCTTGAAACCCCTTCCTGCTTGCTAAGATGGGATGTTGCCTGATTCATGAATAGCTGAATAGAGTCACTTAGACCTTCAAATTTACTCAGCTGAATTTTGCTTTTTAACAATAGAAAAACTAACTTATAGAAAAATTATTTTTATACTTCATTCTATAATGGAATTGTTTAGAACATGTTTATGTTAGCAGCCTAAAATATGGCTGAGACACTGATTTATAAAAATAACTTTGTAGGGCTTCCCTGGTGGCTCAGTGGTTGAGAGTCCGCCTGCCGATGCAGGGGACGCAGGTTCGTGCCCCGGTCCAGGAAGATCCCACATGCCACAGAGCGGCTGGGCCCATGAGCCATGGCCTCTGAGCCTGCACATCTGGAGCTTGTGCTCCGCAGCGGGAGAGGCCACAACAGTGAGAGGCCCGCGTACCACAAAAAAATAAAAAATAAAAAAATAACTTTGTAGCTAGAAAATTGTCAGAAAATCAGATCCTACTGTTCTCTTGAATAATTTTTAAGAAATTATTCTGAGTTTTGTTTCGTTTTTTGCTTTTATTTATTCAAAAGAGAATCCTCTTTTGGACACTTATCAGAATAGATTTAATATCTGTACAAAAATATATTTTTCCCAAATCTTAATCTGACCTTAATTTATTCTTGTGATTGCACTTCAGTATTACAGTTATCATAGTAAAAGATTAAAAATTGGCTGAAGTTTAGAGAATGAGATAAAAATATCAAATTTATACATAAAAACACTGATTTCTACATCTATTGTCATTTAGGATAATTTATGTAAATTGGTTTGTCCTACCTTAGTCATTATTCTCTGTCAAAAGAAATTACAGAATATTTAAATTTCCACAAATATTTTGAAATGTGCATATTACATTATAATCACAGACTCAAACTCTATTTACATTTTCACATATTTTCTCTTGCATAAAAGCATAGAAGCATACCTAAGTTAACAAATTACATCATTCACACCAGAACTATATACAAAACTCTGATTCATTACAGTGCTTTTTTAAAGCCTCTAATCAAATTAGCAAATCTCATATCACTTTAGGTCTATCTACAAATAAACATCCAAATTATTGTAGAGGGGATCAACTTATGGCATGACAGTATGAGGAAGTGCTGTTGACTCATTTCTCAGTGAAACTGGTGAAAACTAAAGACTACAACCCCTTAAAGTCTCTGGCAATGGTCCCAAGAGTGATCAACACATGAAGAAATTATCTATTCAAGAAAATCTATAAAAATTTGTTAAGACAGGCAAGAAGATTCTGTGTTATTTGAACCAAGAACTCTTCCTCTCATCTTGGTGAGGGCTCTGGAGCCTTGCAGGACATAGTGCCCAGACTGTTCCCAGGGCCCCCAGCTCACCAGCCGGCCCAGAGTAGCTGCAATATATTACCTAAAATGTCCAGTTTCCAACAAAAAAATTACAGACATGCAAAATTTGACCCATACATACACTGAAAAAAGAGCAGCCAACTGTGACAGACAGCACATATCAGATTAGTCAGAAAAAAGATTTTAGAGTAACCAATATAAATATGTTCACAAAACTAAAGAAAACTATGATTAATGAAATAAAGGTAAATATGCTGACAATGATACATCAGATAATATCAATAAAGAGATAAGAATTATAAAAAATAACCAAATTCAAATTATGATGCTGAAAAGCAACAATCACAGAAATAAAAAATTCACTAGAGAGGTGAAAGATTAAATATGAACTGGCAAAAGAAAGAACAAATGCACTTCAAGATAGGCTGATAGGGCTTCCCTGGTGGCGCAGTGCTTGAGAGTCCGCCTGCCGGTGCAGGAGACGCGGGTTCGTGCCCCGTTTCGGGAGGATCCCACGTGCCGCGCAGCGGCTGGGCCCGTGAGCCATGGCCGCTGAGCCTGCGCGTCCGGAGCCTGTGCCCCGCAAATGGGAGAGGCCGCAGCAGTGAGAGGCCCGCATAACGCAAGAAAAAAAAAAAAAAAAAAAAAAAAAAGATAGGCTGATAGAAATTATGCAAGCCAAGGAAAAGAGGAGAGTCTCAGAAACATGGGACACCAATAAGAACACCAACATACATGTAATGGGACCATCAGAAGGAAAAGAGAGAGCTGGAAGTTGGGGGGGGGGCACCTCAAAGAAATAATGGCTGAATAATCCCCAAATTTAGTGAAAAATGATAACCTACACATCCAGAAGCTCAACAAACTCCACATCGGGTAAGCACAAAAAGACCCACAAAGGGATACGCCATAGCAAAAATGGTGAAAGTCAAAGACAAGAATAAGATCTTTAAAACCTTATAGAATATTTCTTCACACAACTCTTTTTGCCTTCAAAAGATCATAAGGCTGGAGTCAAAGATTCTGTATTCATGTCTGGATTTGCCATTTATTAACAAGATGAGCTTTAGCAATTACTCAACATCTCTGATTTCCTCACAAAATAGAGTTAATATTTTAAACAAACATAAAATTATTCTTAGATTCAATAAAGTAATATATATGAAAGTCTTCTGAAAAGGATTAATGTCCTAAACAAATACAAAACACCTTTTTTTTTCTTTTTAAGTAAAAAGGTTTTGGGATTTTAAACTGAGCATCTAGATTATTCCAATTCACCCTCTGGAATTGCTTCACTATGTAGACTGAACCTAATCTAGATAACAACTGGCAGAAACGAAGGAGGCCATTTTCTGTACTGTGAACTATTACTCTTTTTAAAAAGATACAATTTGTACATCACTACAGGCAAAGAAAATACATTAGCAATAATTGAATAAGTACTAGATCAATATGCTCTAAATCAAGCACTTGAGTATTTGAGTATTTTAATATTACCAATGCAATTATAAAATATGCCAGGGGCTTCTAAAAAGCCATGCTTATATCCATGTTGATCAATTTCCTTAGAAGAGAAGAGTACCTCTCTTCATTTTTTAAATATAAAACTAGTAAGAAAAAGAAACAGTGTTTTGAATAAATAATATTTATATTGGTCTTGGGTTATAATGCTTTGATATTAACTTGCTATTACCTGTGTAATATTATAATGATTTGTTATGACCTATATTATATATATATATATATATATATATATATATATATGAAAATTTGTGATAGAAGTGATATATGTCAAGAGACATATATTCATATATTCATGGAAATGAATTAGGTTATGGTTTCTCAGAAATTGGTGGAAATCATGATTCTCTTTCAGCAAAGCAGACAAATGCTTACAGAGATGGTTTTAACTTTAATAGACACAAAGATAGTTTTAAGTCTGATAGCTCCTGAGAACGATGTACCAGATGCAATGCTTATGAGTAAAAATGAATAGAAGTAGCAGGGAGTTAAACAAGGTGCTGGGGGGGCTGAAATTTTTCCTCATATAAAAAGAAATTTCGATGTAGGCTGTTCCAAACATTCAAGCAGGCAGCCTCTTTACACATCATCAAGAATCTACATTTTTCTCTCTGTCCTCTTCTCCAATATTTTGTTCCATGGTTGCCAGTAACTCCAGATCCTAGTATGATGAATGATGAAGGTATTCAGAAGCAGGAATGCGGTGGGGTCAGAAGCAAATGTGACTTTTATCTCATTCATCAATGAGAGTAAGAAAAATATCCAAGCTGACTTTCATTTACATGTTCATTTAATCTGTCAGAACTGGAACCACGGCCAACCTTAGATGCACTTCAGCAGAGAATATATTTTAGTTGTATGTTTTTGCCTTAATATTTAAAGATTAGCAATTGAGATTTAAAGAGCAATTGAGTTGAGAATAACTAGCTCTTGGGTTATCTAACCAACAATGTCCAGCAAAAGTACTGTGAAAGAAGAAACTACTAGGTAATTTAAAATATAATAATATTATCTATATAATTTTATTATATATAACATTATAATAATATGTTATATAATCTAGGTATATAGATTATATATATAGATAGGTAGGTAGGTGGGTAGATAGATATGATTCATTCTTGAGAAATCAGTTTTAAAAATTCAGTGATAACCTTTGGGCACCCTCTTCAACCCACAACTAATTTACGTATGAAACTCCCTTCTAAGTTATCAATTTTTTCCAATAATATTAAATAACTGTGTTGCCACAAACAAGTAAATTCTGAATTTGGGGCTAACCTACAAAAAATATGTGACTTAAATTCTTTACCATTGTAGAATTTTTTCCAAACAAAAAATTTCAACTGTTGTTCTTAACAAAATGTTTCTGCCAGGCTTCCCCGGTGGCGCAGTGGTTGAGAGTCCGCCTGCCGATGCAGGAGACACGGGTTCGTGCCCCGGTCCGGGAAGATCCCACATGCTGCGAAGCGGCTGCGCCCGTGAGCCATGGCCGCTGAGCCTGCGCATCCGGAGCCTGTGCTCTGCAACGGGAGAGGCCACAACAGTGAGAGGCCCGCGTACCGCAAAAAAAAAAAAAAAAAAAGTTTCTGCCACCAACTCAAAGACTATATAGTAATTTTTGGTCTGTTCACAAATGTCCAAGAATATGTGCAGTTTTAATTCCAAGAGTATTTGCACTTTTCCAATTTTGAACTCAAGCATAACCATATGACATTTCTGACCCATTGCCATGTGACTTGTAGTATAAGGAGAATTCTTCCCTGGCCCAGTGAAGTAGGGCTTACTCATGTTAGTTTTTGCCAATAGAAAGTGAGTGGAAGTGACAAACTCAATACTTGATCAGTAGTTGGAAGAGTCGTCAAATAACCTACCCTATTTCTCTTTTCATTTCTCCTGATAAATACATGAAATACAAAGTAATTTATGTAAATATCAGCAGAAAATTTTCAGATTAACTTTTTAAATATTAAATAAGTAAATGCTTAAAACTATATGTGATTCTTATGAATAGTCAGTATTATCACCTTATCCCAGCCAGTTGAACTCTAGGGAAATATATCTAGATGTTTTGTACGATGGAATATGCAAGGTCAACGGCCAAGAGGACCACAAAGCCATCTACCCCAGCTCCCTTTCTCAGGGGTGTTTGGTCAAGGTGGGCAGAAACTTTCTAAGTATGAGGGGAGAGAATGGTGAAGGGAAGTCATTTAATCCAGTGGCTGAAGTGTTTAAAATGGTAATTCTGGGACAGTCAGTTGTATGAAGTATTTCTCCTGCTCATCCTCATGGAGGGAAGTAAGTTTTGCTCTACATGGTAGTTTGTCCTCACTATCACCATGATAGAGGCAGAGAGCAAGCTGAGTAATTCTAGGACATAGTATATTTTATTACACTCAGAAGCATCATGATTCTAACAGAGGAATTGGCAGAAATCTTAGAAATAAAGATGCTTTGCAAATATTACTTTGTATTCTTAAAATGCAGGCTTATTTAGAAGCAAGGTCCATATCAGATGACCTCCTAAATAATCAATGACTGAACTATTTTGATTTACTGAAGTCTGCACTTTTAAATAACCTTACATTCTCAATGATTATTTCTATATAATTTAAGAATATGTGGAATGATGGGCTTTTAAATTATTATGAAAGTAGTACTTTATTCCTTGGAATAAATTTATATACTCCTTAGTAAATTATATTTAATTATTGCGTAGGCAATTGTATTAATTCATTTACTAGTATTGATATCCTGAGATTAAAATATATATGATGTGTTATTTTTAAAAATAACCATAAACACTTAAAAAATAAATCTAAATATTTGTAAGAACACTGAAAGGAAGAAGGAAAAGAGCAAACAACAGATCTAAAGCAACAGTAACACTAAAATCTTCATTTTTTAAATTTGTTGATGCATGTAGTATGCTCAAATGAACTACATATATTTTAAACAGATATACTGTGTAAAATCTTGACTACCTAAAACTGTTTTATAGCAAGTATAGTTTTATAAAGGTTGAATAAAAATGATCTACCCAGAGTAGCAAGTATCATCACAGAAATTATATGTATCAGGAAGAAAAAGCCAGTATTGTTTTTTCTATTACAAGAGCATTTTTCCTCTCAAGATGTTCAACCATAATAAATTTGAAGTAATATATATAAAACTACATAGTTCCTTTCAAGCAATATCTTTTATTTCATAGGAAGGTAATTGTCTCTGAGGTTCAGTAAAAGCTCAAGATGTTGATCAATGTAACGGTATAACTCATCTCGTGTGTCTCTTTTGTTCTTCATTTACATTTGAATGTACAACATCTTGGATTCTTCTGCCAGTTCTCACTGAATTAGAAGATTTTGCTCATGGAAGCATGATGATGATCAAAAAAGTAACTATTATAGCAAACATCCAACCTCAGAATTATATTTAATGAGATGCTCCAGTTTGTATCAATCCTTTATTTGCCTTAGGAAACAGAATTTTTTGGTAGTTATGATGAGCTGCAAATTTTATTCAGAAAAATTCTTTGCTCCACATTTACTCTAAAATTTGTCTAGGGAATGATATGTTGAAGATTAAGTATATAATATATTGGTTTGGGGAAGAAAGAACAATCATAACAGATCTCATTTGTAACTAAGAAAATAACGTATGAAAATCTAATTCAATAACTAATTGCAATATATATTCATCTTATAATGAGTATAATACTTTACAATAGTAACTAGTCATCTGTGTACCATTATAAATTAGTTAGAGCCATAAATCTAGTAACTTTATGGTTCGTATTGATTTTACTTACTGATAGATTTGTAGCCAGATTGTAATCTATTTAGTCATAGTCACTGTTTCAATATTCAAGTAAAACAGCTTATATAATGCAAATATTGTTTTATTATTTAAAACTTGAACATAGAAAGTTTTGTTACCTTATTAGGAAAAGCTATAGAACAAACAGATGTAAAATAATAAATACACTTAAAATACCTCATATACTCCTTAATACCATTACCGCTAATGAGAATTTCTGGAAGTTTGGTTATTCTTTTTAAATCACTTTTGTTTGAGTGTAGAGTTTAGACATGAGACTAAATTATGTCTAAAGATAAAAGTTAAAAACCAATGTATGTTTCTATATAGTACATTAATTCAGTAGTTTGGTTTTTTTGGTTTTTTTAATGTTTTTTTTTGTTTTTAATTAATTTATTTTTTAATTTTAATTTTATTTTTGGCTGCGTTGGGTCTGTTACTGTGCACAGGCATTCTCTAGTTGCAGTGAGCAGGGGCTACTCTTCGTTGCAGTGCACGGGCTTCTCATCGTGGTGGCTTTCTCTTGTTGCGGAGCATGGGCTCTAGGCACGCAGGCTTCAGTAGTCGTGGCGTGTGGGCTTCAGTAATTGTGGCTTTCAGACTCTAGATCGCAGGCTCAGTAGTTGTGGTGTGCAGGCTTAGTTGCTCCGCGGCATGTGGGATCTTCCCAGACCAGAGCTCGAACCTGTGTCCCCTGCATTGGCAGGTGGATTCTTAACCACTGTGCCACCAGGGAAGCCCAGTAGTTTGTGTTATGTTTGTTTGTTTTCTTTTTCCCCACTAATCTAACTAGCATTCACTTAGTTACAGGCCCAGTTGATTATCTCAGTGATAAATGTAATTGCACCACACATCTCACTTTCATCCTTATCTCTGGTATAACAGAGATATAACCATCCTTCCAAAGGAAACCAACCTAAATGCAGTTCTTTATTTTAACAAACACAGAATAAAATTGCTAAATGTTATTTTTTCAGAGCTTCTCCCTGACTTTGTTAGATTTTTTTCTGACTTTATTTTGGAGATCAAATAAAAATTAAAGGTAAGTAAGAAGAATTGGAATTATATTATTGAGTAATGAAGATATGGGTATAGTTTCAGCATGAGCTTCAGTTATTATTTCTCTTTGTGTTTCACATGTCTTTATGTCCAGTATTTTATCCATATCTGAGCAGCTTCCACAATTATAAAACCTCTCTTTTGCATTTGTACAATATGTCTTCTTCTTAGAGATTGGTTTATGAGTTTGAAAATAAGCCTAGAGACACTAAATATTCTTAAAAGCCCTACAGGACAATATAATCAATTTGGGTCTTATAGTAGAAAAAAATAGTTCCTCTCTATTTTTCCTGTTACTTTCCTATCCACAATGATTTTTATACCTCATATATATGACCAGAGATATTGTCCGTCCATACGAATGAAGTTAAATTTATCTAATCTTTCAACAGTTTTTGTTAGGTACATACCATGGGCCAACAACAAAGGGAATATCTATCTCCTAACCTAAAGAATTTCCTATAAGCTCAGTGGAGGAGTCAGGTACATGGATAAAAATAGTCTTTCTGCACTTTAATGATTTAATAAAACAGCTATAGAAGGAGAATGCATGAAGTACTATGGTAACAAAAAAAAGGGGGAAATTTTAGTTTGCCTGTTTGAAAAGGGAAAAGCTTCAAAGATAATATTTAACTGCATGTTGTATGATGATTAGGAGTTTACCAGATTGCAAAGGTAGTGATGGACGATTATTGAGGCAAAGAGAAGAATATATACAAAGGTACAGAGGCATAAAAGTGACTGGCTTTTTCCTTCCAAATTCTTCACCCTTCCTTGATTTATACACTTGCTGTGGTGTCATCTTAGGCAGTAGGTACTTCTCCAATCCTTGGCTCTGGGCCTGACCATTTGACTTACTTCGACTAATGAAATATGGGATGAAACAATAGTGCTAATGCTAAGAGGCATCATATATTTTTAATCATTCTCATATGCTGTCCATGAAAAGAATAAGTTGGTTGAAAGAAGGCAGAGAAAACCCAGAGCTTAAACACTGCAGTCTAGAGTAGAGGTGCCTAAGTCAATTATGTGAGAAATAAATGTTTATAGTTGTAAGTTACTGGAGTTTGAGGTTTTATTTTATGCAACAAAACCATACTATTATAGCACAAACAAATATCAGAAAGAAGCTCAGGAAAAAAAATTAGAGTGCTGGGCTTCCCTGGTGGCGCAGTGGTTGAAAGTCCACCTGCCGATGCAGGGGACACGGGTTCGTGCCCCGGTCCGGGAGGATCCCACATGCCGCGGAGCGGCTGGGCCTGTGGGCCGTGGCCGCTGAGCCTGCGCGTCCGGAGCCTGTGCTCTGCAGCGGGAGAGGCCACAACAGTGAGAGGCCCGCGTACCACAAAAATAAATAAATACATATATATATATATATATATGTATAACTGACTCACTCTGTTATAAAGCAGAAACTAACACACCATTGTAAAGCAATTATACCCCAATAAAGATGTTAAAAAAAAAAATTAATAAATAAATAAATAAATAAATAAATAAATAAATAAAAATTTAGAGTGCTGAGAGATCGTATGCAGAAGATAAATATGTATGGAGATCATATGTAGAAGATAAATTCACAGTTGCACAAGAACCAAATCAAAAGGCCTTTGAACGGCCATACAACTGTGTTTAGTCCTCATTTTTCAGACAAAGGAAGCAATAGAAAGCTTCAACACTATAGTTAACTCTAATCCTTAAAAATCTAATCTTAAAACATTACACTGACAGAATACTACTGGATAAATTAAATGGATAAAGTAGTAAATAAAGGCTAGGGACAAAGACTGGGAATGATTCTGTTGAAAGTATTTTGTAAGAGAGTTTGAAATTATGAACTTAAGTATGAGAATGTAGGAGACAAGTTTAAAGAAATATAGGGAAGACATGTCACAGAACAAAAGAAATGAATAGATGCAGTGGTATGAAGCAGTAACATGAGAAATTTTGTTCCTGCAGTTTTGGTTCTTGGTTAGACATAATCTGTGTTTTTGATGTTCCTTTAGAGTGAGCAGGGGTTGAGGGAAAGGGGAAGGGGCCAAACCTCTCAATAAATTGAAGTGATTTGGAAATTAGCCATTAGAATGTGGAAAGGTAACAGTATACTGAGAAAATTCGATCTGCAATTGGAGTAATGTTTAAATAAAGGAGAAATAAAACTCACTGGAAAGTTTTGTAAAGGGCGAGAAGAATCTTTTTAATATGTTTTCTGCAGGATATGGGGACATAGGGCAGAATCTTCCATTTCTAGAGGGTAGTGAGAGCTTAAAATAGAATAAAAAGCTGGAGAGTATAAATAATCTAGGAAAAGGTTAAGTATGTTGGTATATTTATTGACATTTGAATATATGTGTTAAATGTATAACTGAAAGAATTAGACACTAATTCAGAAGATGGATGATAGTCTACAGCAGTGGTTCTCAACCAGGTTGATTTGGCTATCCATGGAACATATGGCAATGGCAGGAGGCACTTTTGGTTTTCAGAGCTGGGGGCAAAGTATAGGACATGCTACTGCCATCTGGTGAATGCAGGCCATGTATCCTGATAAACATCCTACAATATACAGGACATTCTCCCACAACAAAAAACTATCTGGCCCAAAATATCAATACAGCTGAAATTGAGAAAACCTGGTCTGGGAATTAGTGTAGGGGCAGTGAATGAAAGTCGACACAGGAAGAAGCGATCCTAGAGACCAAAGCAGAGAGAGAATTGAATTAAAAGCAACAAAAGAACTGTTCTTCTTTTCAGCCCTTGTTCACCTTATTTTAATCCTGATTTATATGGTTTTCTGAAGCACATGAGCAAACCTTGTGTAAGTTTTTAAAAAGTGTTTTAAAAATAATATTTCCACCCTAAGAAAAGGGAACCATACTACACTGTTTGTGGGAAAGTAAATTGGTGCAGCCACTATAGAAAACAGTATGGAGGTTCTTCAAAAAACTAAAAATAGAGTTGCCATGTGATCCAGCAATCCCACTCCTGGGCATATAACCTGACAAAACTATAGTTCAAAAAGATACATGTGCTCCTATGTTCATAGCAGCACTATTCACAAAAGCCAAGACATGGAAATAACCTAAATATCCATCAACAGAGGAATGGATAAAGAAGATGTGGTACATATATACAATGGAATATTACTCAGCCATAAAAAAGAATGAAATAATGCTGTTAGCAGCAACATGGATGCAGCTAGAGATTATCATACTAAGTGAAGTAAGTCAGAGAAAGACAAATATCATATGATATCACTTATGTGTGCAATCTAAAATATGACACAAATGAACTCGTCTGTGAAACGGAAACAGACTCACAGACATAGAGAACAGACTTGTGGTTGCCAAGTCGGGAGAGGGAGTGGGGGAAGGATGGATTGGGAGTTTGGGATTAGCAGATGCAAACTATTATATATAGAATGGATAAATAACAAAGTCATACTATATAGTATAGGGAACTATATGCAATAACATGTGACAAATCATAATGGAAAAAATATGAAAAAGAATGTGTATATATACATTTGAATATATATATATATTTGAATCACTCTGCTGTACAGCCGAAATTAACACATTGTAAATCAACTATATCTCAATAAAATAAATTTTTAAAAAATATGTTTCCACCCTAAAAGAAAATAAGCATAACTCCCCACTCCTTAAATGTGGGCTGTGCATAGTGACTTCCTTCCAAAAAGTAGTGTAGAAAGGGTAACCTTCTAGAGTAACTTCATGTGGAGAAACCTGACAAACACCACTCCCAGCAGGTGACAAAGTCAACATGAAGAGTGACAAATCATGTTAATAGTACATACTGTTGATCAAATGTGACAAAAACTACACCTTATCTCTGTGCTCTTCCTCCCAAAACCTCATAACCCCAGTCTAATCATGAGAAAAGTATCAGACAAGTTCCAATAAGACATCTTACAATACAACTAACTAGTATTCCTCAAAACAACCAAGGCCATCCACAACCAGGAAAGTTAGAGAAATTGTCACATCCAAGAAGAATCTAAGAAGACATGACAACTAATTGTATTCTGGTAACCTAGATGGAATCCTGGAGCAAAAAAGAACATTAGAAAAAAATAAACTATGGATTTTAGCCAAGAATATTAATGTATCATTATTGGTTCATTAACTGTAACAAATGTAAGATGTTAATAACAGAGGAAACTGTGTGTAGAGGGAGGGGGTAGATGGGAACTCTCTGTATTATCTTCTCAATTTTTCTATAAATCTAAAACTGTTACCAAGATGGAGTCTACTAATAAAAATATTTGAATAAATGAAGAGTATTTAACCAAAAACATGACAATGATAAATGCAGTCTGTGCTAAAATTTGATAAACAAACTGAAAGCTGGAAAAAGTTTTTTGAAAATTATTTAGGAGTTTTACTTAGAAAGTAACATTCAAAAATGTGATAATTTATTTTTAACCCTTTTCCATACATATGTTAGAGAAAAACTGCTAATGCATAACAGTAGCAAAAATGTATTGAATATATGTACATGTAGAAATGAAAGATTTTTTTAAAATATTGAAGTATGAAACATTAGTTTAGTAGATGCTAGTCAATAGTAAGGTTATAGCTATCTTAGATGATACCTTCATTCCCAGAACAAGAAAATGAAGATTATGTTAAAAAGATGAGTTTTCTTTGATGACAAGAAGATTTTTCTAATGGCTATTCTCCACTAAGATATTCATGTATATTTTAATTTTGCCACATTATAACTTGGAATAGGTAAAATTTTAGCCACAACTTAATTTTTTTCCAAGCCAATTAATTTTTTAATCACATTTGATAAATAAGCCTACATGTTCTTCTTTGATTTTTAAACTTTTCTTAGTACATAAAACAAATTAAATCTCTAGGAGCAAATCCATAAATGTATTAACATAGAAATCATGTACACAAAGTAACACAATATAATTTTACCTTGAAATGCATTTAATACATGTTTACCCACATATTTTAAATTATTCATAGTTATATAAGTAGTCTATAATCTTTTTTCTAGCTTTATTTTTTATGTTATTGATATATGACATTGTGTAAGTTTAAGGTGTACATTTTATATAAATATATATATATAGTGATAGAGATATATAGACATATATATATCAAAGTAACTACCACAATAAGATTAATAACACACCCATCATCTCACATAGTTAGAATTTTTGTGTGTGATGAGAACTTTTAAGACCCATCCTGTTGGTAACTCTCAAATATACAAGAGAATTGTAACTATAGTCACCATTCTGCACATTACATCCCAAGAAATTATTCATATTAAAACTGGAAGTCTGTACCTTTTGACCACCTTCAACAATTTCTCCCAACAACCCCTCACCCCCCTGGCCCTGGCAACCACCAATTGGTTCTCTGTTTCTGAGCTCAGCTTTTTTAGATTCCACATAAAGTGAGATCACTTCCTCTACCTGACTTATTTCACTTAGCATAACGCCCTCAAGGTTCATCTCTCCTGTCACAAATGACAGGATTTCCTTCTTTTCTAAGATTGAAAACATTTACACACACACACACACACACACACACACACACACACACACACACACACACACATATATATATGCCACATTTTCTTTATCCATTCATCTATTGACGAATACTTAGGTTGTTTCTATGTTTTGGTTATTGTATATAATGCTGCAGTGAGCATGGGGATGCAGGCATCTCTTCCAGATAGTGATTTCATTTCCTTTGGATACATACACAGCAAATGAATTGCTGGACCATATGGTAGTTCTACCTTTTAATTTTTTGAGGAACCTCTATAACATTTTCCATAGTGACTGTGCCAATTTACATTCCCACCAACAGTGTACAATGGATCCCTTTTTTAACAGCCTTCCCAGCACTTGTTATCTCTTGTCTTCTTATTAATATCCATTTTATCAGGTGTGGGGTTATATCTCATTGCTCTTTTGATTTGGATTTTCCTGATGATTAGTGATGTTGAGCACCCTTTCATGTACCTGTTGGCCATTTGAATATCTTCTTTGGAAAAAACTGTCTGTTCAGGGTCTTTGCCCACTTTTTAATTGGGTTATTTGTTTCTTTTTTTCTTTGCTTGTTCATTTTGCTATTGAGTTTGAAGAGTTCTTTATGTATTTCAAATATTAACCCCTTATCAGATCTGGTTTGAAAATATTTTTTATACAATGCTTCATAAGTTGCCTTTTCATTTTGTTGATTGTTTCTTTTGATACACAGAAGCTTTTCAATTTGATGTATGGCACCTGTTTATTTTTGCTTTCGTTGCTTGTGCTTTGGTGTCTTATCCAAGCACAAAATCATTTCCAAGACCAACGTCGAGGAAATTATTCCTTATATTTTCTTCTAGGAATTTTATGGTTTCAGGTCATATGTTAAAGTATTTAATCCATTTCATATTAATTTTTTAAAGTCTTTGTTAATTTCTTTTTTTTTTTTTTTTTTTTTTGCGGTATGCGGGCCTCTCACTGTTGTGGCTTCTCCCGCTGTGGAGCACAGGCTCTGGACGCACAGGCTCAGCGGCCAGGGCCCAGCCGCTCCACGGCATGTGGGATCTTTCTGGACCAGGGCATGAACCGTATCCCCTGCATCGGCAGGCGGACTCTCAACCACTGCGCCACCAGGGAAGCCCTGTTAATTTCTTTTTTTATTTTTAATTTTTATTGGAGTATATTTGCTTTATGATATTGTGTTAGTTTCTACTGTACAGCAAAGTGAATCAGCAATACGCATATATAGACCCCCTTTTTTGGATTTCCTTCCCATTTAGATCACCACAGAGCGTTGAGTAGAGTTCCCTGTGCTATACAGTAGGTTCTCATTAATTATCTATTTTATACATAGTATCAATAGTGTATACATGTCAATCCCAATCTCTCAATTCCTCCCACCCCACCCCTTTCCCCCTTGGTATCCGTATGTTTGTTCTCTACATCTGTGACTATATTTCTGCTTTGTAAATAAGATCTTCTATACCAATTTTTTCAGATTCCACATATATGTGTTAATATACGATATCTGTTTTTCTCTTTCTGACTTACTTCACTCTGTATGACAGTCTCTAGGTCCAACCATGTCTCTACAAATGACCCAATTTTGTTCCATTTTATGGCTAAGTAATATTCCATTGTATATATGTACCACATCTTCTTTATCCATTCCTCTGTTGATAGACATTTAGGTTGCTTCCATAACCTGGCTATTGTAAATAGTGCTACAATGAACACTGGGGTGCATGTGTCTTTTTGAATTATGTTTTTCTCTGGGTATATGCCTAGTAGTGGGATTGCTGGGTCATATGGTAGTTCTATTTTTAGTTTTTTAAGGAATGATCTTTTTTGACCCACCACCTAGAGTAATGAAAATAAAAACAAAAATAAACAAACTGGACCTAATAAAACTTAAAAGCTGTTGCACAGCAAAGAAAAGACAATCCTCAGAGTGGGAGAAAATATTTGCTAATGAAGCAACTGACAAAGGATTAATCTCCAAAATATACAAATAGCTCTTGCAGCTTAATATCAAAACAACAAACAACCAGGCTTCCCTGGTTGCGCAGTGGTTAAGAATCTGCCTGCTAATGCAGGGGACACGGGTTCGAGCCCTGGTCTGGGAGGATCCCACATGCCGCGGAGCAACTAGGCCCGTGAGCCACAACTACTGAGCCTGTGTGACTGGAGCCTGTGCTCCACAACAAGAGAGGCCACGATTGTGAGAGGCCCACGCACCGTGATGAAGAGTGGCCCCCACTTGCCACAACTAGAGAAAGCCCTCGCACAGAAACGAAGACCCAACACAGCAAAAATAAAGTAATTAATAAACTCCTACCCCCAACATCTTCTTAAAAAACAAACAACCCAATCAAAAAATGGGCAGAAGACCTAAATACACATTTCTCCAAAGAAGACATACAGCTGGCCAAAAAACACATGAAGAGATGCTCAATATCACTAATTATTAGAGAAATGCAAATCAAAACTACAATGAGGTATCACCTCACATCAGTCAGAATGGCCACCATCAAAAAATCTACAAGCAATAAATGCTGGAGAGGGTGTGGAGAAAAGGGAACCCTCATATTCATTTTTGTCAGTGGTATAAGATAGGGGTCCAGTTTCATTTTTTTGCATGTGAATATCCAATTTTCCCAGTACCATTTATTTAGGAGACTATCTCTTCTCCATTGAGTATGTTTGGTTCCCTAGTTAAATATTAGTTGAACATATATGCATGGGTTTACTTCTGGGCTCTCTATTAGTTCCATTCATCTATGTGTCTGTTTGAATGCCAATACGACACTGTTTTGATTACTATTGTTTTGTAGTATAGTTCGAAATCAGGAAATGTGATGTTTCCAGTTATGTTCTTACTCAGGATTGCCTTGGCTATTTGGTGTCTTTTGTGTTTCCATACAAGTTTTAGGGTTGTCTTTTCTAATTCTGTAAAAAATGCTATTGGGATCTTGATAGGGATTGCATGAAATCTATATATGACTTTGGGTAGTATGGATATTTTGACAATATTAATTCTTCCTATCCATAAACACAGGATTTATTTTCATTCATGTGTCTTCAGTTTCTTTCATCAATGTCTTTTAGTCTTCAGTGTACAGATCTTTCACCTCTTTGGTTAAATTTATTCCTAAGGATTTTATTGTTTTTGATGCTATTTTAAATGAGATTGTTTTCTTCATTTCTTTTTCAGATAACTCATTGTTAGTGTACAGAAAAGCAACTGATTATATGTTGATTTTCACATTGATATTTTAGAATTTTTAAAACTAATGGTCACCACTCTATGAGAATGCACTAAATATGAGAAGAAACAAAGGGAGAGAATTAACATTCATTGAGGTTGGCACTCTAAACATGTGCCTTCTCATTATTTCCACACCACTGTCATCCTGATTTGTCATATAATGAAACATGGTGAGAAAGGTTTAAGTAGTATTATTTTTCCCATGAAGTTAGTAATTGTGGGTGCTGAAATTTGGACTCAAATCTGGCTAAAAAGCCTATTCTCTTTCCACTGCAGACCTAAAGTGTGTTAAAACATTTCTTCAAACATAAAAAAGTGAACTGCTAAGTTAAAATGATAACGAAATCTTGTTATACATATTGAATGATATGGAATTGAAAGAGTTAAAACATCCTAGAGGAAATGGGTTTCAGCTTAAAGGCTAAGTATAGTTTTGAAAAATATTCTGAAAAAAAGATCTTGGCTCAGTACAAAAGGTAGGTGCCCCACTCCTAAAGTGAAAAGGCTACTGGGACAAAAGGGCAGGGTTCCTTTCCCATTGTATTTGTGTTTGCATCCCCCATGTTCCCAATCTTCATTATGTTGAACATCCAAAAGCATAAAACTGATCTGAAGTTCTGAAGAGTCTTGTGTTTGGCATTAACAACGCAAGGATTCTGTAACTCCATAAACATTTACATGCAAACACATATATTTATTTTTGGAGAATCTCCTCATTTTTTTCCTACCTTCCCTCCCTGTCCTTTTAAATTAATTAATTACTTAATTTCACCTTTTATTCTCATACCCCCTCTCAGTCCCCTCTTCCTTTTCCTAGGCAACTACTCTACTAGTATTATGTATATCTTTTGACTTACGTGTTTTTGCAAAATGTATGTTGTATTTTGAGCATAAACTTGAACTTATATATATATATATATATGGTACTGTGTTATGCACCTTATTCTTTTCCTTGCTGTTTTCATTAAAGACTATGTGTCTGGCTTTGTGTACAACTAAATACCACATAATTGGCTGTTTCAAACCTCTGCATAATACTCTAAGGTTTGAAATCAGTACATCCCCCCCACAGATTGCCTTTTAACTTACTGAAAGTACAAATAATAGCACAGCGAACATCCTCACAAGGGCCCCTTTATGGTACTACTGAATAATAGTATTGAATAATACGCAGGAGTAGAATTGTTAAGTCTAGCTAGGAAATACACACATTCAGTGTTACTTGATAGTTGCCAGAGTGTGTTCCAGAATGTGATGCAACTTGCAGGACTTGGGAATACTTGTAATGCTGTACCCCCATACATTTGGCATTATCCAGATTTCTGACTTTTTCAGGCTTAGTAAGTGGCTATTTTAACTATCACTTCCTTTATTATATTTAATATTTTGATATTTCACTTCCATAAATTTCTTCATATAACTTTTCACAGTTTGGGGGTTGCAGCCCTCTATTTTCTAATTTTAAGAATTCCATTTATGTTACAGATATTAATTCCTTGTCAGTTTTAAATGATATAGAGGGCTTCCCTGGTGGCGCAGTGGTTGAGAGTCTGCCTGCCGATGCAGGGGACACAGGTTTGTGCCCCGGTCCGGGAAGATCCCACATGCCGCGGAGCGGCTGGGCCCGTGAGCCATGGCCACTGAGCCTGCGCGTCCGGAGCCTGTGCTCCGCAACGGGAGAGGCCACAACAGTGAGAGGCCCGCGTACCGCCAAAAAAAAAAAAAAAAAAAAAAATGATATAGATATCTTCTTTCCATAATCTACCTATTAATTTTTTCCATGATGTTTGTGATGCACTTTATTAAATAAAAATTTGGAAATGTTAAATTAATTAACTTCTGCTTATGGCTTCAACTGCTTTTTAAGAAATTTATTGAAGTATAAAATACATACAGAAAAAGCAACAGTCTTTTCAAAAAAAGATATTGGGAAAAATGGCAGTCAATATGGAAAAATATGAACCTCATATCTTACACAAAAGTTAAAGTGAATCATTACCTAAATGTTAAATGCAAATCTATAAAACTTCAAGGAGAATATATAGGAGAAAATCTGTGTAGCAGTCTGTTTGGTTATGAGTTTATAGATACAACACAAAAATCATAATCTATGAAAGAAAAAGTTGTCTCAGTTGACTTTATTAAAATTAAAAATGCTTGCTCAGTGTAAGATACTATTAAAAAATCGAAAGACAAGCCACAGACTGGGAGAAATATTTGCAAACCACGTATCTGAAAAAGTAATTGTATCCAAAATATACAAGGAAACTTTAAAATCAACAATAAGAAAACAACCCAATTAAAAATTGGGCAAAAGATCTGAATAGACACTTCATCACAGAAACTGTACAAGTGACAAATACACATATGAAAAGATGCTCAACATCATTTGTCATTAGAGAAATTAATATTAAAACAAAAATGACAGACCACTACACATCTATTACAATGGCTAAAACCCCAAAACTGACAAGATCAACTGCTGGTGACAACTTGAAGTAATAGGAACTGTCATTCATTGCTGGTGAGAATATAAATGGTACAGCCACTTTGGAAGACAGTTTGGCAATGCTTATACACCTAAACATAATCTTATTATATGATCTAGCAATTGTACTCCTAGGTATTAATTAATTTGAAAACTTATATCCACACCAAAACCTGCATGTGAATGCAGCTTTATTCATAATCACCAAGCAAGCAAGATGTCCTTCAACAGGTCAATTTATTGAAACAAACCTAGTATATCCATACAGTACACTACAATTTAACAATGAAAAGGAATTAGCTATCAATCCATGCAACATCATTAATGCATCTCAAGTTCAGTTACAAAATAGAGAATTATACATTTTTCTCCATCTACTGTGCAGAACCAATCATTCTCAACTAATTTTTTTAAATCTTTATGAATTTCCATTTTAAGCAATCTCTTCCCATGTTACGTTTAGAAGAGATCTGAACTAGTCCATCTGACAACTGAAGTCAAGACACTGGTGCCTAGAGTGGGCAGACCAATAACCAAGTAATCAGCATTTCCCAAATTACAGTGAGTGCCCATCCAGCTGCTAATAATTATTCATATCCTTAAAAGTGTTTGGAAACTTAAGTTAGACAAATTTAAATAGGCTTCAGGTCCACATAAATTCTCAAAGTATTTTATATGCTAATGTGTCTTATGAATCATTGGTTATAGGGTACATCAGCAAGTGTGTTTCCCAAACTTATTTGATAATGGAGGTATTTTATTTCCACTAACCCCCATTAACATCTGAATTTCATCTTAACAAAGCTTACTTCTAACTGGGTGTGGACATGCATAAGCATGAAAATTTTTTAAAAGTTTAAGAAATTATAAGATAATTGACCTTTATAGCCATTAGGATATTTATGTAAAATGTTGCATTTCAGCTTTCACTCAATCTAAGGACAAAAGTTTTCACTAAATCTAATATTTTAAAATAAATAGAGCTTTTTATCTCTTTCAACCAAATGAATTATCTGGTCTACATTTAACTTGAACTCATGAAGAAATGAGATAAAGACTGAAGAACTTTCCACCAACTAGAAGAATGGAATAGACCACACTGAGAAAGAGAGTTCTTGTTACTGAATCTTTTTTCAAACAGCAGGTGATTGGTTCCCTCTAATATATATAAAGAGTATTTTTGCATTAGGTAACCCCTAAAATACATTCAATGTCTTGGTGTCCATAGGTGACAAAAGGTCATAAAGAAATTGGATATCCAATTCCTTAGTGGGTGTCTAAGTTAGAAAATGATTGGAAGTCATTCAACCACGTGATTATTAAGTCTTTTCTCAGCTTAAATGTTTCTGCAAAATTTACTTCAGTATTTGCACTATATAGTAATGACATAAAACTTACATAGCCATAGGCTTTAGGTTGCTTTAAATGTATTCAAATCCGAGACATAGCTGTTTTACTGTTACATAGTTGAATATCGAACATGACTAAATCATTCATTCTGAAGTTGCCAAAGTGTAAGAAATGCTTAGGTCTTCATACTAGATTCAGGAGGCTTTTTATATAATCTTTGAGAAGTGCGATTAAATTTCTGAAAAGATAATTGACAATCTCCATCACAGCAGTGTATCTTGTTTAGATGAATCAAGCTACAGAGAGCAGTATTGTTTAAAATTATCTTGGAGTGAAAAAGCTCTTGCAGTGAAACAATGTTATCAGTCTGGAAAACTAACCTTGAATACCGGTATAGTTGTGTAAATAAATGAGGCAAAAGACGAAAAAGCACAGTTAAGGAAATAGTAGGAAAGGAAGTAACTAATGATTTATGGTAATCAGTGTAATGTAATGAATTTCAGCATTATGAATAAATGAATGAAGTTGAAAATAACAACAGAATGCTTTGGTATTCTTCCATTTATAAAATCAATTTCTCTTATAAATAACATTAATTACCTAAAGCCAGACTCTTACATTAATATCCTTACATAACTTTACCTGGAAGAGGAAGACTTACTAACATATCCATACATAGGTTTATAACAGCAGCAAGAAATAGAAAAGATGAAGTAGAATTGTAGCTGTCATTTATACAGATTTAACCATCTTCATCTCTACTCTCCAGAGATGATTATGGAAATGGTTTTCTTTTTCCTTACATCTATTTAGCCTGAGTGCAGTGGCCCAAGAATTGCTAGAATATCCTGGCTTTTCTTTCCGAAGAATGTAGTATTGTGAATAAAAGAAACAAAGGAATATGGATAAAGGGGAAGTAGAGAAAACAACATAAAAGCAGCACATGTGGTTCAGATAGGAATTGAGAAGGAAAATATCACATGAAATAAGCACCTATTGTGGAGAAAAAGCAATGGACTGGGATCAGGAAAACAGCCCTGGGTAATCCCTACCTGTTAATCTCTTTAAGACTCATTTTTCACAATTTTAAAATTAGGGTGAGAGGGATTGCATAAATAATATTCAAAATATTTTACTTTTTTCAAATTCTAGACTCTGTGTTCTCATTATATTGGCCTTTGTGTGTGTGAGTCTGTGTGTACAGATGTCTGTGTTTTCTTTCTTGGTGAAATATTCCAAGAACTAAACATAATTAGGGTACTAATGGTTCTGCAACCATTTCTAGTGTTTGGAGGGGTTTTTCCCCCACATCAAGAAGTTCTCTGACACCAAGCAGGCTGGATATTCTACAAATCAACTCAGTTGTGACACTATCTACCTGGAGATGGTGTCCGATCTCACAGGCTAAGGGCTCAGTCTTGCCAGACTGTTCACTCACAAACACAATAGAGATGCCAATGCCAAATCCTGCTTGTCACCTGTGTTTCTGACCTACTAGCTATAGATTGGATGTTATAAGGACCCTCTCCTTGGCTTGATTAATTTGTTAAAATGGCTCCCAGAACTTAGAGAAACATTTTACTTACTAGATTACTAGTTTATTATAAAAGGTTATAATTCAGAAATAGGCAGATGGAAGAAATGCATAGGGCAAGATCTAAGTAAAGGGCTTGGAGCGTCCATGCCCTCTCCTAGTGAGCCACTCTCCCAGCATCTCCACGTGTTCACCAACCTGAAAGCTCTCCAAAGCCTCTCCTTTTGGGTTTTTATGGGGGCTTCATTACATAGGGACATCTGATTAAATCATGAGCCACTGGTGATTGATTCAATCTCCAGTCCCTCTCCCCTCCCCACAAATGGGGGGGAGCTCAAAGTGCTCTCTAATCACATGGTTGACTCTCCTGGCAACCAGCCCCCATTCTTAGGTTGGGTCCAAAAGCCACCTCATTTATATAAAAGACATCTTTGTCAGTCTCATTACTTATGAAATTCCAAGGGTATAGGAGCTTTGTGCCAGAAAAGGGGACAAAGACCAAATATATATTTATTATTATAAATCACAATATTACAGGTGTACTAAATTCATTTTGGAGTCAGATAAAGTGTAAATAAATTAAAGTCATTTCAAGGTCTTAAAAATCCATGCTACATCGTTCATTTCATCTGTGTTAGATAACTTCTTAGTCAATCGGTGATTTCTATACACCTGTTAAAATTTGCACATATTTTTCAACATCATTAAGCCCTTAAAACACAATAGAAGAGAGTCCTATTTTTCTGTGGACTCTCTCTGTAAAAGTTTTAGATATGACTCTAAGAACACAGTCTCTCATCTCTAGTTGGCTCCAGATTTATCTAGTTGAGCATTCTTCTCCCAAGGAAGGAGAAAATTCCATGGAGATAATATCTCCTTAGGCTCGACTTTAATGACCTAGTCTTTCAACCAGATAGAAAGCCAAAGAAATAGGGAGCACTCTCAGTGCTGAATTCTCACTGGATAAACAACTGCCAACAATAATAGTCCAGTATAAAATCGGAGAACTGAATTTTTATAGTGCCTTCTATTTGATAGCACATAGCCCCCTTCCCCCATTACAGTAATTACACTCTGGTACTCTTCCCCAAATGTTGTTGCATCAGAATCATGGGATCTCCACTCATTGGTTCATTATCTTCCAAAATCCAATCAGATGAGTGGGGCCCTAATCTATATTAGCTATCTTAGCAGAAATATATGTGGGCACATGACATATCTAGACACTTATTTATTGGACTGAGTTGAGCAGACCATTGTTAACTCTGAATTACACGTGTTCAATTAAAATATGCTGATCAGCTAAAGCCCAATTAGTATACCAATACTTCTATTTCCAAAAGGAAGTAAAAACTCTGAGAATAAAATCCTATATACATTGCTATCTAACTCAGTTTCCTTCATTCTGACAAAAGTATTCACAATCTAAATCTGTTAAACTTGAAATATAAGAAATATACTATTCAACCCTTAGAGAGAAAATATTTTAAAGCTATTCTATGTTTGGAACTACCAATAATTTAAAAGATTAAGCCCAAAAGTGTACAACTCTTTATAATTCCATCTTACTACAGTCCTCCCCATCATTGACTTAAGGCAGGTCATTGCTGGGGTAACTGAGAAGACACACTGCAGCTCAACCTTTGCTAAAATGTTCACCCTAACTCTTTGATTTCCAAATTTACTTAGATCACTGACTCCACTGTAATGATCATAAACATATTGAAATAATATAGACTCTCACTTTGGAATCTCATTTAGTAGGACAATCTTGTTTACCAAATCATTCTCTTTCCATTAGGCTTTATTATATTTAACCTTTAATAGTATTCCTTACATTCCTATTAATTAAGATTGATGCAGTTTTTTCTTCCAATACAACTTCTCACCTTCTGAACATTATTACCCAATACAGTACATTATCCAGAGAGATCTAATTCATAGTGGGTGAAAGCAGGAAATTTGAAATCAAACAACCTAACTTCTCTATTTTACCTTCCTAACTGAATTATAGTGAGAATTAAACCCATGTAAAGTGCTTAAAATACTAGCATATTGTAATTGCTCAGTAAATACTATTGTTGCACTGCTCTATTATCTACAAAGAGGAATTTTTAGGACAAACTATTTAGAGATAGCATAGTCTTCCAATAGTTCAGCTCATTTTAATAGAGTTTCATGTTGTTGCTTGACGTCAAAACCCTAGATGATAATAAAACACTAATTTGACTTCCATTTGATTTCCTAATGATTTCCTTATGAATGTAGTTATTGGTTCATTGTATGTCTTTTTCCACTATAATGTACGTTCCACAAAAGCAGAGACTTTTTTTTTTTTTTTTTGCGGTATGCGGGCCTCTCACTGTTGTGGCCTCTCCCATTGTGGAGCACAGGCTCCAGACATGCAGGCTCAGCGGCCATGGCTCACGGGCCTAGCCGCTCCGCGGCATGTGGGATCTTCCCAGACCAGGGCACGAACCCGTGTCCCCTGCATCGGCAGGCAAACTCTCAACCATTGCACCACCAGGGAAGCCCAGCAGAGACTTTTAGATCATTGGTCTATACCCAACTTTTCTGACAGAGTTTCTGTACATACTGGATTCTTGATAAATACTTCATTAAATAACAAATAATTGTTTTCCTTAGGAAATCTGTATGTAGCATGGGTGGTCAGACCAAGAAGAAACTCAAGACACTCCTAGGTGACCAAGAGGAAACTTGGGCCCTCCTGCTTTATCCTTGCAAAAGAGTATCATAAAACAACCAGATATCATTCCAACTCAACCTGATGAAGAGATAAATAGACAAAGATGTTTGCTAAAATTCAACCACGGTTTAATATTGGGTGGTATGATTATGAGTGAGATCTACTTATTTTTTATAATTTCTATAAGAGACAAATATTACCTTTTTCAATAAGAAAAAAATATGTACTCTAATAAATCACAGGAAACTTATTTAATTCTCTAATACAATCTAAAATTTTAAAAAGAAAACATTGAATACCACAAAATGTGTTGTTATATTTTTGTTTGTCAATTATCTGGAACTGAGAAAATATTTCGCATCTAGGATACTCAGGACACTCAATTAGTCCAGACATCTACCACCACCAGAGACTCCAGATAGGAAAGCATATGCCCATATGGCAACATATAATTTCCTAGTTGATGATATTTTTCCCAAAGTAACTGGTATTGTTTTTTAGAGCAATTGTGGAACATCTTTTGCCAAGATTAGAATGAAAAAGAATGAAAAGAATTGAGGACAGCCTCGGAGACCTCTGGGACAACATTAAACACACCAACATTTGAATTATAGGGGTCCCAGAAGAGGAAGAGAAAAAAACAGGGACTGAGAAAATATTTGAAGAGATTATAGTTGAAAACTTCCCTAACCTGGGAAAGGAAATAGTCAATCAAATCCACATATTAATCAAGCTATCAAAAATTAAATATAAAGAAAAAATACTAAAAGCAATAAATAACATACAAGGGAATACCCGTAAGGTTAACAGCTGATCTTTCAGCAGAAACTCTGCAAGCCAGAAGGGACTGGCAGGATATACTTAAAGTGATGAAAGGCAAAAACCTATACCCAAGATTACCCTACCCAGCAAAGATCTCATTCAGATTCAATGAAGAAATTAAAACCTTTACAAACAAGCAAAAGCTAAGAGAATTCAGCACAACCAAACCAGCTTTACAACAAATGCTAAAGGAACCTTTCTAGGCAGGAAACACAAGAGAAGGAAAAGACTTACAATAACAAACCAAAAACACTTAAGAAAGTGGTAATAGGATTATACATATCCATAACTACCTTAAATGTAAATGGATTAAATGTTCCAACTAAAAGACACAGACTGGCTGAGTGGATACACAAACAAGACCCCTATATATGCTGTCTACAAGAGACCCACTTCAGACCTAGGGACACATACAGACTGAAAGTGAGAGGATGGAAAAAGATATTCCATGCAAATGGAAATCAAGAGAAAGCTGCTGGAGTAGCAATTCTCATATCAGGCAAAATAGACTTTAAAGCAAAGACTATTACAAGAGACAAAGAAGGACACTACATAAGGATCAAGTAGTCAATCCAAGAAGATATAACAATTATAAATATTTATGCACCCAACATAGGAGCACCTCAATACATAAGGCAAATGCTAACAGCCATAAAAGGGGAAATGGACAGTAACACAATAATAGTAGGGAACTTTAACACCCCACTTACGCCAATGGACACATCATCCAAACAGAAAATAAATAAGGAAGCACAAGCTTTAAATGACACAATGGACCAGACAAATTTAATTGATATTTATAGAACACTCCACCCAAGGATGGCAGAATACACTTTCTTCTCAAATGCACATGGAACATACTCCAGGATAGATCACATCTTGGGTCACAAATCAAGCCTTAGAAAATTTCAGAAAATTGAAATCATATCAAGCATCTTTTCCAACCACAACAATATGAGACTAGATATCAATTACAGGAAAAAAATCTGTAAAAAATAGAAACACATGGAGGCTAAAAAACACACTACTAAATAACCAAGAGATCACTGAAGAAATCAAAGAGGTAATCAAAAAATACCTAGAAACAAATGACAATGAAAACACAATGACCCAAAACCTATGGGATGCAATAAAAGCAGTTCTAAGAAGGACGTTTACAGAAATACAATCCTACCTCAAGAAACAAGAAACATCTCAAATAAACAACCTAACCTTACACCTAAAGCAATTAGAGAAAGAACAAAAAATCCCAAAATAAGCAGAAACAAAGAAATCATAACGATCAGATCAAAAATAAATGACAAAGAAATGAAGGAAACAATAGCAAAGATCAATAAAACTAACAGCTGGTTCTTTGAGAAGATAAACAAAATTGATAAACCGTTAGACTCATCAAGAAAAAAAGGGAGAAAAAGCAAATCAATAGAATTAGAAATGAAAAAGGAGAAGTAACAACTGACACTGCAGAAATACAAAGGATCATGAGAGAGTACTACAAGCAACTTTATGCCAATAAAATGGACAACCTGGAAGATATGGACAAATTCTTAGAAAACCACAACCTCCTGAGACTGGACCAGGAAGAAATAGAAAATATAAACAGACCAATCACAAGCACTAAACTTGAAACTGTGATTAAAAATCTTCCAACAAACAAAAGCCCAGGACCAGATGGCTTCACTGGCAAATTCTAGCAAACATTTAGAGAAGAGCTAACACCTACCCTTCTCAAACTCTTCCAAAATACAGAAGAGGAAGGAACACTCCCAAACTGATTCTACGAGGTTCCCAAACTGATTCACCATCACCCTTATACCAAAACCAGACAAAGATGTCACAAAAAAAGAAAACTACAGGCCAATATCACTGATAAACAAAGATGCAAAAATCCTCAACAAAATATTAGCAAACAGAATCCAACAGCACATTAAAAGGATCATACACCATGATGAAGTGTGGTTTATCCCCAGAATGCAAGGATTCTTCAATATACACAAATAAATCAATGTAATAAACCATATTAACAATTGAAGGAGAACAAAACATATAATCATCTCAATAGATGCAAAGAAAGCTTTTGACAAATTCAACATCCATTTATGATAACAACCGTTCAGAAAGGCATAGAGGGAACTTACCTCAATATAATAAAGGCCCTTATGGCACACCCACAGCCAATATCATTCTCAATGGTGAAAAACTGAAACCATTTCCACTAAGATCAGGAACAAGACAAGGTTGCCCACTCTCACCACTTTAATTCAACATAGCTTTGGAAGTTTTAGCCACAGCAATCAGAGATGAAAAAGAAATAAAAGAAATCCAAACTGGTAAAGAAGAAGTAAAACTGTCACTCCTTGCAGATGACATGATACTTACTATACATAGAGAATCCTAAAGAGGCTACCAGAAAACTACTAGAGCTAATCAATGAATTTGGTAAACTAGCAGGATACAAAATTAATGCACAGAAATCTCTTGCATTCCTATACACTAATGATGAAAAATCTGAAAGAGAAATTAAGGAAACACTCCCATTTACCACTGCAATGAAAAGAATAAAATATCTAAAAACAAACCTACCTAAGGAGACAAAAACCTGTATACAGAAAACTATAAGACACTGCTGAAACAAATCAAAGATGGTACAAACAGATCGAGAGATATGCCATGTTCTTGGATTGGAAGAATCAACATTTGAAAATGACTATACTACCCAAAGCAATCTACAGAGTCAATGCAATCTCTGTCAAATTATCAATGGCATTCCTCACAGAATTAGAACAAAAATATTTTACAATTTGTATGGAAACACAAAAGACCCCAACAGCCAAAGCAATCTTGAGAAAGAAAAACAGAGTTGGAGGAATCAGGCTCCCCAACTTCAAACTATACTACAAAGCTACAGTAATCACGACAGTATGGTACTGGCACAAAATCAGAAATATAGATCAATAGTACATGATAGCATGCCCAGAGGTAAACCTATGCACATATGGTCACCTAATTTACAACAAAGGAGGCAAGAACATACAATGGAGAAAAGACAGCCTCTTCAATAAGTGGTGCTGGGAAAACTGGACAGCTACATGTAAAAGAATGAAATTAGAACACTCCCCAACACCATACACAAAAATAAACTCAAAATGGATTAAAGACCTAAATGTAAGGCCAGACACTATAAAACTCTTAGAGGAAAACATTCGCAGAACACTCCATGACATAAATCACAGCAAGATCCTTTTTGACCTACCTCCTAGAGAATTGGAAATAAAAAAGAAAATAAGCAAATGGGATGTAATGAACCTTAAAAGCTTTTGCACAGCAAAGGAAATCATAAACAAGATGAAAAGACAACCGTCAGAATGGGAGAAAATATTTGCAAATGAAGCAATTGACAAAGGATTAATCTCCAAAATATACAAGCAGCTCATGCATCTCAATATCAAAAAAACAAACAACCCAATCCAAAAATGGGCAGAAGACCTAAATAGACATTTCTCCAAAGATATACAGATTGCCAACAAACACATGAAAGGATGCTCAACATCGCTAATCATTAGAGAAATGCAAATCAAAACTACAATGAGGTATAACCTCACACTGGTCAGAATGGCCATTATCAAAAAATCTACAAACAATAAATGCTGAAGAGGGTGTGGAGAAAAGTGAACACTCTTGCACTGTTGTTGGGAATGTAAATTGATACAGCCACTATGGAGAACATTATGGAGGCTCCTTAAAAAACTAAAAATAGAACTACCATACAACCCAGCAATCCCACTACTGGGCATATACCCTGAGAAAGCCATAATTCAAAAAGAGTCATGTACCACAATGTTCATTGCAGCTCTATTTACAACAGACAGTACATGCAAGCAACCTAAGTGTCTACTGACAGATGAATGGATAAAGAAGATGTGGCACATATATACAATGGAATATTACTCAGCCATAAAACGAAATGAAATTGAGTTATTTGTAATGAGGTAGATGGACCTAGAGACTGTCATACAGAGTGAAGTAAGTCAGAAGAAAAAAACAAATACCATATGCTAGCACATATATATGGAATCTAAAAAACAAAAAACCAAATGGTTCTGAAGAACCTAGGGGCAAGATAGGAATAAAGACACAGACATAGAGAATGGATTTGAGGACATGGGGAGAGGGAAGGGTTAGCAGGGACAAAGTGAGAGAGTGGCATGGACACATATATACTACTAAATGTAAAATAGCTAGCTAGTGGGAAGCAGCCACATAGCCCAGGGAGATTAGCTGGGTGCTTTGTGTCCACCTAGAAGGGTGGGATAGGGAGGGTGGGAGGGAGATGCAAGAGGGAGGAGATATGGAGATCTATGTATACATATAGCTGATTCACTCTGTTATACAGCAGCAACTAACACAATATTGTAAAGCAATTATACTCCAATAAAGATGTTAAAAAAATTTTTTCTGGTGAATTTACAAATTATCTCTGAAATAAAAGAAAATCAGTACTTGTGACAGATCTACCAAAATTGACAGTTCTAAGATCTCTTTCATACATAATATCTTTCATAAACTTAGCTTCAAGAAAACACTGATTTTACCTTAAAATGCTTCTATGCTCTTTTTATAAATTTGTAACACAGTGACTGTTTTTGGAGTAGACAAAATATCAATAATTTATGCTGTTACATTAACATAGCTCTCACCTGTACTTTAATGATCTGTAGTTTTATACTCCGAGAACTATTATCCTTCTGTAACTTTTTTTTTTTTTTTTTTTTGCGGTATGTGGGCCTCTCACTGCTGTGGCCTCTCCTGTTGCGAAACACGGGCTCCGGACGCACAGGCTCAGCGGCCATGGCTCACGGGCCCAGCAGCTCCGCGGCATGTGGGATCTTCCCGGACCGGGGCACGAACTTGCGTCCCCTGCATCGGCAGGCGTACTCTCAACCACTGTGCCACCAGGGGAAGCCCTGTAATATTTTTTACTTGGTCCAAATATCTCTCACTTTATTATATTTTCATATGCCAAAAGGCAAAAATAAAACTGAAAATTTAATTACATCATTAAGACTCAAAATTATTATTTTAACTGACTTCAGGTGCTTAACCAATCAATAATATTCAAGTCAATTCATGATGGCAATCAACCCCTGGTAACAAATACCTGAACCAAAATTCCCTGAGCGTACCATAGGTTATTGATCATGAGACTCTGAAACACTCTTAAGGTCAAGAAGTGTTGAAAATAAACAGATAGAATTTTCTCTTTTTTTGCAGCACTTCTCAAACTCTTCAATATGGTAATGTTCTTTGTAAATCTAAAACGTTTTTGAGAGTTATTTGGATGTTATTTATAGTACACACTTTAGGAAAGAAAACTTTAGACCCACACAGTTGATTATGTATATTTTATAAGCATATTACTAAAGCAAAACTGCTAAAACCTATGAATGAGAGGAATTTTTTTTAATAATTTTCTATGAATCGTACTAATACACAACTATAATAAGTAAAGAGCCAAGATATAAATAGATAAGTAGACAGGCAGATAAATATAGAGATAGCCATAAAGATACAGTAGACCGATCATTAATACAATTGAGTTTGATCATAGTTATAGCATCAGATGATAAAGAAGAACCATATCTTAATCCAACTTGTTATATACAAGTTATTTTGTGTACTTATATTTTGAAAATACAGCATACGTTTTTCTATAGTATACACAAATCTCTGTATAAAATGGGTTATGTTATGGCAATAGAATTTTAATGTTCGAAAGAAAGGTTATATCCCAATCTACCTTGCAATGTGAAAATGATTTTTATAATATTCCTAAAAAATTATTATTCACTTTTTATCATAAAAATATTACATTAAGCACATATTAATATGCTTGTGTACTTTTTTCAGTAAGACAGATCTGAGCTTAAATTTCAGATACATCATGAACTAAGTTATATAGGCATCAGTTTCTTTACTAAAATATAAATAACAATATCTAACTCATACAGTGGTTTTGAAGATTAAATGGCAAAATACACACGGCTCAGAACTTTACACAAGGCCTGACACATATTTAATGTTACTGTCACTACTATTAACATTTCTAAGACTTTTTAAAGCAGTATATAGAGCAATATTCTTAAACCCCTGAAATTAAATTAGAAAACCAATTTACAATGAATGACATCTGATAAATCAAAACAGATGTAGCTAACATTATTGACTTACAGTTTTTGCCCTATTCCCAGGGATTTATGCACATTAACTCTCTTAATTATAACGTGCTTTACATACTGTTATCTTTGTTTTATCTATGGGAAAACTGAGGCACAAAGATATTTCCAAACTCCAAACAGCTAGTAAATGGCAGAGCTAGGAACTGAACCAGCAGTAATTAGGCTCCAGGATATCTGCTTTTTACTCTTATTGGATGCTGCCTCTCTAGCTACAGATGACAGATTAAATAGGTTATTTAAAAACAAATGAACTAGAGAGTGAGATGAAATAGATGAAAGAGGGCTTCCCTGGTGGCGCAGTGGTTGAGAGTCCGCCTGCCAATGCAGGGGACACGGGTTCGTGCCCCAGTCTGGGAAGATCCCACATGCCGCGGAGCGGCTGGGCCCGTGAGCCATGGCCGCTGAGCCTGCGCGTCTGGAGCCTGTGCTCCGCAACGGGAGAGGCCACAACAGTGAGAGGCTCGCGTACCGGAAAAAAAAAAAAAAAAAAAGAAATAGATGAAAGAGGGAGAGATTTGCTCAAGGAACCAGTGTAAAACTAGAATGATATTAGACCTAACAAAGCCTTTATCAACAGAAGGGGAGACTGGTAACAAAGAGGTGGGGGTTAGGTGGTAGTCAAATAAAAGATTTCATAACTAGTGCTCAGAAAATCACAGTGGGGCAAATCTCATGGCTTTTGGACTCTACTTGCCATATGTCTCTTTAATGGAGTATAACACTAGGTTCCAACAAATGTTTGAATCATGTAATTCCTTCTCTTAGCTCTAATTCCATTAACGCATTTATTGTATAATTTAACATTCAGGGCCAATAATAACCAGGCACTCTTGTATACACTTGAAATACAGTGATGATCTAGGCACAGAACTTGATTCTCTAAAATATTCTACTGTTCATAGAATTGTTGGAAAAAGTCTGTCCCTCTACCCTTGAGTCTACTTGGTAGACATCAAACAAGGACTTAGAGGCATTCCTCTAGACAGGAAGGATATATTTCAAATCACTTGGAAAATGAATCTGAGGTGTGTGTAAGCAAGAACATGAAGGAAAGTGTCAGAAATCAACCCTTCCATGAATAAATGTCTTCAATCATCCCTTCGTTTCCAGAAAGGTCCCTAGAACTCCTGAAGGCTCAAAAGAGACAGATTTTACTCATACTCCTTTCAGAAATAAGACATTATGAGATAATAAAAAATTCTCCTCTCTTCCTGAAGCCTGTTCATAAAGGACCAATTCCCATGACAGTGGACAAGGGCAAAGAGGACAGATAAGAAAGTCATCCTACATCTAAACTCAATTAAAATGTCCCAAATATTTCTGGGGAAGGTTTTAAACATGAACACACAAAACTCCTCCACATTAGAGATAGTATGCATCTTCGGTTAAAACACTATGTTAACTCTACATCATTTCCCAAAGATTCACTATATAGTAGGAAGAAAATTTTTTATACCTGCAAAGATTTTATAGTAGAGCAAGAGTATAATCTTGATGTGGATAAAAATTGAACTGTACCCCTAAGTGACACAGACACAAGTAGAAGAAGTAACTGTGATTGACATGAAAATCCCTGTGTGTTTCACTTTACTCACAGGAAAAAGTAGGAGTGGTCACAACCCTGGACTTGAGCTAAGAGAGCTGGGAACTGGAGAAATGGAGGTGAATAGTTAGGATGCCCATTTCAGTCCTGGTGCAGGAGGAAAAGCAAATTATCTCCAGCCTAACTGACAGTGAGCAGGACTGAAACCATGGAGTGAGGCTGTAATCAAAGCACCAATTGTGATAGTAGCAACTTGAGAAGATAGTGGACAGAACATACATATAACTACCTCTAGTAATATAATTCTCTAGGGCTGGGGCTGTGGAATCATTTGCTACGTATTTATTAAAATATTCTACTAAGGGATACTTTGGTGACATTTTAATAGCACTTATGTAACTAATATACAAACCCTATATATTTACCTAGTGCAACGTATAAATACATTTTTTATAATCCCAAGCAGTTGAGAAGCTTGGCAGCCAGTAAACTCAATTTGAGAAAGACAGTTTTTCCTAACAGATGCTTTTAAATCATTAAAAAACATATACAACTTCATAAATTTAGACTGCTTATCTAAATCACCTGAACATTTTGCAAGAGCATATGGTTTTCCTAAATATAAAATATTCTTCACAATATTTCTTCACTTTCTTTTATTACAGTAATGGGAAATGTGTTTTATTTTATTATATAAAAGCAAGCATATTATCTGTACCAACAGCATGTAATAATTTTGAATTGACCCCTGTACTGAGCTTCTAACATGTTTTTATTCTGTGTGGTTTATAGAAATTTAACAATCACAACCCATACTTATACCCCATAGAATTTGCGTAGGAAGAGTTGAGTATTTTGCAGTCTTTTTAGCTCTCAGAATCTAGATGACAAATGTTAGGTTTACAGTGAGTTGCAAATCAACTATACTTCAATTAAAAATAATAATAAATAAATAACAGTAAGTTTGGCAAATCTCATTACACTTTCTGTAGTAGAAATATCTTAAATGAAGATAAGTGGGTTTAACAGATATCACTTTTAAAATATTACAAAATGTTTAACACTATAAGAAATATTTCCGTAATCTGAAAAGAATAATCTATTCTGATTTAAGCACAAGTACATTCATTCATTCATCTGTGCACAGATTTACATGCATAGATTCATTTAACACATATTTGTTGAGCCGATAAAGTAGCAGGTATTTTACTGTGCCTTGAATTTTAAAAAAGGCAAATAATAGATAGTAATTGTTTTTCTGACCTGAATATGGAAGACAACAAAATACAGCACTCCAGATAAAATTCTGTGGGCTGTTACTTGACACTAGGTTACAGTCTCTAGAGCAAGAAACACGTGTATTTAAATTCTGATTCAGCCATTTCCTAACTGTGTAGTTCTGATTAAGGTATAAACTTAAACCTTCTAAATTCTAGCTCCCTTTTTTATTAGAGAAGTTTTCTTTGCTTTAAAATAATTATAATAATATCACTTAAGAATTGTCGGGATTAGGGCTTCCCTGGTGGCACAGTGGTTAAGAATCCACCTGCCAATGCAGGGGACACAGGTTCGAGCCCTGGTCCAGGAAGATGCCACGGAGCAACTAAGCCTGTGTGCCACAACTATTGAGCCTGCGCCCCAGAGCCCACGAGCCACAACTACTGAGCCTGCAAGCCACAACTACTGAAGCCCACAAGCCTAGAGCCCGTGCTCTGCAACATGAGAAGCCAGCACAATGAGAAGCCTGCATGCCACAGCTAGAGAAAGCCTTTGCACAGCAACAAAGACCCAACACAGCCAAAAATAAATAAAATAAAATAAAAAGTTTTAAGAATTGTCAGGATTAGATGAAATAAGACATGTAAACTACAACACTAGCCTAGGAATTATATTTTTAATACCATACAAAATAAGAACCCAGAAGTATAGTGTACAATTCAAATATAGTGATTATTCTGATCATCTATACCACCAATACCATGGAATAAAAGTATACACATTTACTGCTATTTTGCTATCTTCAATTCCCATACCACACACACAGAAATAAAGGATTGATAAACATTCCAAACTAAAATTAAAGTAGCAGCTAATTGAAAAATTAACCCATTTTTATGTGAAACATTAGACATAAAAAAGAAAGCCCTGTTCTTATCCAAGATAGCATGAAGTATCCGTTGCTAGTGTTGGTCATTACTGATTATGGCTTTGGAATACTTTCTTCACATCACACTCCTCATATACATTGCTCTTATAACAATGGTCAAAACTTAGGTGATCCCATAATTGAAAGAAAATTTATATATGAAGTCACAAAATATTTTCACCATCTTTTCTTATAAGAAAAATATTTAAACTAGTCCCATTTATGTGCCAAGTATTTTGTTTCCTTTTTTAAAAAATTTTACCCACATAAGGTAAATATATTTATATTTATTTCTATTCCTTTACATGTGTTCACTTGTATAAGTAATTTATAGCCTTATGTTGAAAATATATTATATTTGATGTCATGAAACTATTATTCTGAAAGTTGAAAATATCTATTCTTTCATAATATTTTTCAGTGAAACTTTAAAACTCTGCAAGATGGATAAAACAAAAGACCCTTAAGGGGGAGTGAAGGAGGACAAAATAAAAACAGTAACTACAGCAACAATTCTCTTTATGATGAAGAAATGCAGCAGAATGCAAACATAATTAGATACTTGTTTGGACGAACTTTTTCTCTTTGGAAATGAAATCTGAGAATACGTTAGAGGTGAATCGCCACTGTTACAGAAAATATGCATCGATAGGATATCCTAAGCACCACAAAGCATAGAATTAGATCTAGAAAATGTTGATTTTTATTAGGTTGCAAGTCACTGAAACCAAGGAATTTCGTGGTAGATGACAGAGGTAGCTCACCAATCCAAGAAAATATTGTACAAACCAAGTTTCAACACTGGCTTTTATCAGATACTCTATTCAAAAATTCATATCACCGGGAAAGAGACTGAAGGAGCCCATGGCAGGAGTTCTCTGCTGGCTCTTACTGTTGTAACTTGGGGGTGGGTCACATTATCACAGATGTGACTGCCAGAGGCACCATGAGTGTTTACCAAAAGAAGGGGGGATTGTAAAACACAAAGAAGCTATCCTAAATGACAGTTACTATAGGGCTGGCACTATCAGTTGATTAAGTTTACCGTCTTCAGACTAAGAGCAAGAAATAATGTCCATTGTGTACCTCAGATCCCAAGTATGTCCAGAATGTACACACATGAGGTTCTACCCAAATACTGAAATAATGTTGTAGTTAAATATTTTGTACATGTATTAGGATATTGGTTAGGCTGCTTTAAACAGAGGTGAAATACTAGACACTTCAATTAAATATAAGTTTTACTTTCTTATGTTAGAGTACAGCAGTAAGTTAACCAGACATAGTACAGTGGTACCATCATCCTCAATATGTGACTTCTATCTCTGGGTACAAACAAGCTACTCCTTTTTGTATCACCTGCCAGCCAGAAAGAAGAGAGAAAGGAATTAAGACGCTCAGGCTTATTCGTTTTAAGGAAAAGGCATGATGGCTCAAAGACTTCTGCTCATTTCTGCTGATCCAAACTTAGTCAGATGTCCACACGCAAATGCATGGGAAGCCTAAAAACACAGTGTTTAATTTGGTCAACTATGTGGCCAGCTATAACTGTTACTATGGAGAAATGTAAGAGTGGATATGGATAGACAACAAGCAATCTGTCACAAAGTTTTTAAGAATCTGAGAAATGAAGTCAGCAAAACAAATTAGAATGAGAAATTTAACAGGGACACAGCAAGACCAGAATTATAAAAACTTTTAATTCTCAAATACCAAAGTGGCATGAGATTTTCCAAAATCAGAGCCCCCAAGTTAAGACAGAGATTTCAGCTACTTACTGAAATCCAAATTACTAGAATTAACCTAAAAATGTTTCAAGTTTCTCATGACTCCAAGGAATTGTAGAAAAGTATCTGATGTTTACCTGAGTGTGCTGTCTGGCAAAAGCAGATGAATTACACTATACATCCAGGGTTTTTTAAGTATTTATTTTTATTGAATTTTGGTTTTAAATCACAATATTTCCTAAAGCTTATTATTATAAGATTGAATTTAAGTTTTGTTGAGAAAAAACAAAAAAACTATTGATAGTCGCGTAAGTTCCTTAAGGGGAACTTAACATAATGCTTGCTACATAGTCTCTATGCCAATATATCTCCTCCCCATCTAGTGGCAGCTGCCTGAATTACATAGCATGTCCCTTGGAAAAGTAATATTTAAATCATGCAATACGCAAAAATACAATTCTTCTATGGTTATATTTATTCATTATAGAATCATATTGGACATTTCTGGAAATACAGGTACCATGTCTCACTGATTAAATGGCAATAGATAATTTGGTTCTGGAGTTACCTATATGTGTGTCTGTATGCATTCAAATAATAGTCCATGTTAAAGAAAATATGACTAGATATTTCAGTAATATATTAGACATCAAAAATTCCACACTGGATACAGATTATTTTTAAGATATCTCTACTATTCCACTCAGATGTGGCATTTGGGGACAATAATCAACAAAGATTATCCCCCAAATAAAATAGGAAAACTTAATTTGTTGGCTGAGGTATCCAGTCTGCATATTTATTTATTTGTTGACATCATTATAAGTAAAATGTATATTCATTATATTTAATGAATATACTTTCATATATTCATTTTAATTTATGGCATTAAAATAAAATGCCACCATTATTTATTTTATTATTCAAATGGTTTGATCATTAGGAGCTACTTGTGGTTGGCTCCTGTGTTCTGTCAACAAGTGCCAACTTTACTGAGCACTTCCATATTTTCTGACCAAGATATTCCAAGTTCATATTACATTGTCCTTGCCCCAGCCCTGGAATCAATTAGTTCTTAAAGAATCTGTGGTTCCTTTTATTGGGGAATGGTGTTTAAAACCAATATCTGGGTGCTAGGTGTGCTCATCGCTGCTGGGATGTCATTGCCTCTATGCCCTCTCAATAGACATAGCCAGGAAATGTATGAATATATAGTAATCCATGCACAGGCATACATCTATATTTCTTTATCCATCTACCTACCTACATATCTACGTACCTACCTATCCATCTATTTATGAGAAACACATTTACTAACTAGATTGCAGCATTTATATACACTTCTTTTTGTATTTAAGCTTCTAGTCAAGATACTGTTTTTCAAAGTTAATAAGGTTATTTCTTTTCTTCCCCACCCATTTCAATGTGGTTATGTTTTTAATTTTTAATTTAGTTAGGTTTAGTTTTTAGTGTTCCCATTCTGCTTTTGTTCCCCCAACATCCTGTTTGGTTCTAATTGAGGTGGGGAGAGTTATGAGACACATTACTGTGGTTCTAAGAGTCAGAGCTATACAAAATGATATACTCAGAGAAATGTCACTTCCTCTTCATTGCTGCTCCACTCATTCTATCCCCCCTCCTTTTCCTCTTGTCCATGCAGTTGCTAATAGAAAGTACATATAGAAATTCTGATTGCATTCATTAGCCTACTACCTAGATTTTTAAAAGACTACAGATAAATTTAATATGCCTATGTTTTAGGTAATATATTCCAAGCGTAAAGTCAAACTTCTTGCTTTCTTGCTTATAACATATTATGGCCAGTTTTTGATATGTACATTTTGTGTGTATACCTATGTTATCTCTTTATTTACTACTGTATAATTGCATGATTTGTACTTCCCTTTTAATATATCTGTCTTCTTTTTAAATAATCCAAAATCTCTTCAAGATGATGGAACATAAATAAATAAGCAAATCTGAAGTTTTCCTTACCATCACTTAGGCAGTTTTGAGAATTAGATGGAATCTTCATTTCAGATGGGACAAAATTTGAGGAAATGTGGAAGCAAAGATAAAGGACAAAGACAATTTTATTCTGTATTCTTTGTTATGGTTTTGATGATCTGTAATAATTTCACTCTCATTCTGTGAACATTCTGTGAACATGATATGATGAAAATCTATTTCAAATATTTTTGAAAGTAGATATGGTTAAATAATGCATTTAAACTTACTTTAAATTTAATTAAAGTATACTTGGGAATAAACATATTTTAACAATTTTAATATTTTTGAAGTAACATGATTCATGGTTTTAGAAATAGTTACTAAAAATAGTGAATTATTGTTTAAAATGTTAACAAAATTTAAAATATCCTGGGGCTTCCCTGGTGGCGCAGTGGTTGAGAGTCCGCCTGCCGATGCAGGGGACACGGGTTCATGCCCCGGTCTGGGAAGATTCCACATGCCGCGGAGCAGCTGGGCCCGTGAGCCATGGCCGCTGAGCCTGTGCGTCCGGAGCCTGTGCTCCGCAACGGGAGAGGCCACAACAGTGAGAGGCCCGCATACCGCAAAAAAAAAAAAAAACAAACAAACAAAAAAATAAATAAAATATCTTGAAATGTCCATTGCTTTGAAGAAAATTTATACTTAAGTAGTCCTTATTTATATAATACGGAATATGTTAAACATACACATATACATACAGAGAGAAAGAGAGACCCTGTACATTTATTTCATCTCAAATTCACCACAGTGTGTGTGTTTGTGTTTTCAAAGTATCAAGTTGATCAAAACAAGATGATAACAAAAAGTATGAATCTGTGTTACTCAAATAATCTAAGCCTTGGTAAAAAGAAACCTGAAGCTTTAATATAAGTGTGTCCTAAATACTTCATAAGACATATTTATACTTTAAGTTTTTTCTTGTTTATCTGAAATTCAAATTTAACTAGGTGTTCTGTATTTTATGTGATAGCCCTATCTTAGCAGGATAGGACTGGCTTACACTTAATAAGTTACTGAGAAAATAAGGTAACAATTCATGCACACTTAAGAGCATAGGATAAGAGTCAAAGGTCCTACACAAATACAGGGTTTAATCAAACTCTAATGAATATATACATGGAATTCAGTATCTTGTATTGCTGTAAGCTCATAAATATCTAAAGTTTCAACCTGGCTTCTGGCAAAGCTTACTATGAACCAAGAAACAGGGGTAAGCCTCCCTGAGAGTCTTCTGTTATTGCTCATATGCTCTGTAAGACTGAGTCCAAAGCCTAGGAAAAATTATGAAGGACCGTACAGAGACTGCTTTTGTTGCCTACAGAATCATTACATAATTCTAGACGTTCCTGTATTGTCATCATGGGAATCAAGTTTGGAGAAAGAAAAGTACTGTCTAGCACTGATAAACACAAGGTTAAGTTGTTCTCTTAGAGAAAAGTGTTCAGGGTTTCATAGCCGGGAGTATTTCAGAATCAGAAAGCCATTGCTTCGTTGGCTATCCAAACTGAAATTTGGGAAAAGAATGAACGGAATCTAGGTACATGTTCTTGAAGGAGCTTTTCTTTGATTTTTTTCTGTTTGAAATTCTCTTTGATGATTGTTTTGGAATCACGTACAGAGAGAGAAGAAAAACAGAATTATCTACCATTTCAGAAAGGGAGAGAGCAGCTGCAGCAATGGCGTAGAGAATAGAGGCATTAGTAAAGGCAGTGGAATGGGATAATTTTCAGAGGGCAACAAAAGTTGCTGTCTTTTGTATTCATCCCTCAGTTATATTTTGCCACTAGAGCTTGTGTTACAGTAAAAATGGAAAAATATTACTAAGTGCATGCATTTTTTGCCCTAGTTTATGAAAGATCATCAGTGTTTTCAAATTGTGCATAAGTAAAAGTAAATTATTTAACTAAATTGTGCTGGGAAAGAGAGGCAAAAAAGAACATAATTATGTTTTGTTTAATGTATTCTTCTAAGTAAAGTATAGTAATTTGTTTCACTACTTGTAACACACAGGAGTAATTCTAATAGGTTTCTTCCAGATATTTATCTGTCAATCTTTAACTCATTAGTGCGAGTTATTAATATTTGATTTGGAGGCAAAAGACTTAATTTGTAATATAATTTAAACTGGATATTGGCCAATATTTATACATTTTAAAAGTATGGGTAATCCTCACTGTATGTAACAGTGCAGCACCAAAAAAATGACTGTGCAAGGTGAACTGTGCAAAGTGCTCTTACTAAAAATAGGAAACTACAATACACAATTAAATGACCTTTAAAAATGTTTGTCAAGGGCTTCCCTGGTGGCGCAGTGCTTGAGAGTCCGCCTGCCGATGCAGGGGACACGGGTTCGTGCCCCGGTCCGGGAGGATCCCACGTGCCGCGGAGTGGCTGGGCCCATGAGCCGTGGCCGCTGGGCCTGCGCGTCCGGAGCCTGTGCTCCGCAACGGGAGAGGCCACAGCAGTGAGAGGCCCGCAAAAAAAAAGTTTGTCAAAACACTAAAAACTCTTGGGACTTCCCTGGTGGCACAGTGGCTAAGAATCCGCCTGCCAATGCGGGGGACATGGGTTCGAGCCCTGGCCCGGGAAGATCCCACACGCTGCAGAGCAGCTAAGCCCGTGTGCCACAACTGCTGAGCAACCCCCGCTCGCCACAACTAGAGAAAGCCCGCACACAGCAACTAAGACCCAATGCAGCTAAAAATAAAATAAATAAATTTATTAAATAAAACATTAGGGCTTCCCTGGTGGCACAGTGGTTGAGAGTCCGCCTGCCGATGCAGGGGACACGGGTTCATGCCCTGGTCTGGGAAGATCCCACATGCCGCGGAGCGGCTGGCCCCGTGAGCCATGGCCGTTGAGCCTGCGCGTCCGGAGCCTGTGCTCCGCAAAGGGAGAGGCCACAACAGTGAGAGGCCTGCGTACCGAAAAAAAAAAAAAGACACATTAAAAACTCTTTTGCTCTTGGCTATAAATGCGTAGGGAAATAAAAAATATAGTAAAACTAATACTTATTTTGTACACTGTAATTTAAAACATTAAAAACATTAAGAGTTTTATTTCTTTGTAAAAAACATGTCGAGTGCTTTAACAGTGCTTTCCTTATTTTCAATATGTAACTTACAATATGGAGCAAGTATCTTTTCTATGCCTTGGAAAATTGTCATACTCTCTTCTAAGTCTTAATCAACTTCCAGCATTTTATCCTTTCCAATTACGAGGTCATGAAATATCTCCAAAGTTCCTCTAATGTGAATTTTTTTTTGCCAGAGTCACTTTCTCTGAGACATTGTCATCCTTTTCATCACAACCACTTTTCTCATTTACTTCGAGAAGTTTGCCCCACTAAGCTCCTCTGGAGTGTCTCAAGCTATTCTAGAATTCCATTTACACAAGATTCTAATTCGATTTTCAACATTACCACTTTTTGTTTCTTTGATGCATTTTCATCTTTGTTGGACAATTCCCTCTTGATTATCAATCCTTGTAAAATGTCACCTCAGTTTATGATGGAAGCAAAAAGGCTATGGTTTTTCTTTCTGTGTGTGAACTGAATAACAAACACACAGTGACCAATCAATGACAGACCTTGAAGGAAGTGACATGAATGGTCACTGATCATGATGTGCACCTATCATTTACATAGAAATTTGTGGACTGAAGAGGTAGTGGCAAAGTTTTTACTTTATGTGATCATTCACAGTAAATATACTGTTGTAACTGAAATTTGAACTCTGTTTTAAGGGAAAGTTGCTGTTAGTTAACTAAATTGTAGTGAATGAAATTTGTTCATATTGAAAATGCAAAGTTAGGACTGTCTGTATTTACTGCAGCCAAAACTAGACTGGATATTAAATTTAGTTGGCAGTGAATGCTTCCCTCATTGACCAATCAGGTGACTCAGCAGAGTTAACAGCAAAAGCGTTACTTACAGAGAATTTAGCTTTTTCCATAAACCTCAAAAGAACCCCCAACACACACTAATACCCAAGGAAATATAGAATGTAAGTAAAAAGAGTATGCTTATCATGTAAACATAGTTCATGCCTAGTGCCCTAGTGTACCATACCATGTGGACATACATAATCCTCTCTTATACAGGAATTCTGGAGTCACCACTACTACTTAGCCTCTACATCAGATGCTGCCATCAATAAGAGAGCCCAGTAGAGAAAAACTAACTTTATAGAGACCAGCATTCTACTAGAACTTTGAGATCATTAGTTTCTCAATAAATATTAGCCAAACAGTGCTTCTGCCTCCTCTTCACAAAATTGTTGATCTATTAGTTTGCCAGCTCATGTCCATTAATACTGTTATTATCCATAATTTTTGAACTTGGCATAATATCTAATCCCATCATATCATATTACAGTTTTGATCTGATAGATATCATACCCTTTCCTCCAACTCAGAATCCTTTCTTACCTGTCTAATCACTTCATGCTCTCTCACATGGGCTCTCTCTTCGAAAATATTAAGCAATTTCCCAAATTGTATGTGAATATTATGTTCACATTATATAGAGCCAGTTTTGTGTATTTCTTCTATCTATTCATTATCTTTCCATGGAGAAAAGAATAACTTAAGAAAATGAAAAGATTATGTATATAGTTATATAAATTAATTTAAAAATGTATAAATATATATTATATAAATATATAATATATAAACATAATATATTTTATATAAATATATATGTAATATTGTGTATATTCAGAGAATCTAGAAAGAATTTACAAAGGCTGAAAAAAAGTTCTTAGCCAAAACAAAAACAAAAACAAGTTTTAATAGGAGAAAGATAGAAGACCTCTTTCCCAAAACTATGGCTCCTTTAAATGGTTGTTTTTTTTCCTATAGAAACAAGAAAAGTTTTGTTTGTCCTGAAGCAGATACTAAAACTTTGTGCTTATGATCTACAGGAGAAGAAAGCCCTAAAAAATTTATTCTCAGTAGTCAGGAACTCATGTTAATTTTTTTTATCTGACATTACCAGAGTTCAAAGGCTGTTGTAAATGTCAGCAATCAAATCTACAAAGGTATCTCTGAGGATGAGAATAGGAAGCAAAAACATTCAGAAGTTAGCTGTTAACCTCAAATTACCTTTATAAACTCCAGCAAAATATCTCGGAGATTAGAATCAAGGAAAAACGACACTAATCGATACTTACTAACAAAGGTCAGCCACAGGAAGTTACTAGACCTCTATGAATACCCAGACGGCCTGATCCTCTGCCTGTGCTGCAGTCTTCAACTAGAAGCCCTTAGGAGACACTGCCTCACTATGGGTGAGGGGCATTCACAGGCTATTTTAACATGAGTGTTGAAGATTAGCAAAGACAAGCATTAGGATATGGAGTTGGGAGATAAACAACTAGGACATAAGAGACAAGAACCAGCAAGTTTACCAGAGCGTCACTTTCAAGCTAAGATCACAGTGAGGAGTTATATCTCAGTGTCACTGTCAGATGGGAACAAACACATTTTAGAACCAAGTGACTTAACTGCAGTGAAAAATTCTCAGTTGATATGCAGAGCCATATATTCATGGGTTAGGTAAGCAAACTATTTGACCAAAGCTTGGGTATTAAGCAAAAGACTGAGCTAGTGTTAGAAGTCCCAGAGCATGTATTTTTCCAAAGACCTGGGAATCATACTTTTTACCTGTCTCTCTTTTCTCTCTCAGATTAAAAGCATGCTATATAATATGGCATATACAATAAAAGCAGGCTATGATTACCAACTGCTTTGGAAACACTCTAAACTTGGGCAGTACAATATTTGGACAATGTTTTCATGAGTTCAGAGGCTCTTAGGTGTACAAAATCACTGTGTTTCTGAATGTTTCTGGGCCTTAGGAGTTAATAAGGCCTAAATAGTTTACTCTATTAGCCATAGGGAAATGTTCATTTCATTCAAATGATATGGTCTTCAGTCTTCCTTCACACATCTAGTCAAAGATAAATATTGATCACCTACAATGTGGCAAGAGCTTTATTTTCTATTTATTAGGAAAACAAATATAAATAAGAAAGAGTTCTACCTTGAAGAACTCAGATTCCTGGGAATATTGAGATGGAGCGAAATGGAAGCAGATTTCAAGATCAATTTGGGGATATATTCAGACATGGACTCAAGACTTATTGCCTTTCCACAAAGGTCACTGCAGTAGAAGTTGGTAAATATTCCTAGCCCCATGCAGGCAAAAACTTTTTGCAAATGATGTCAATCAGCAAGTAAGACTATTAGATATGGGGCTAACAGAAGACAGTATTCAGAATATTGTACATTGTACAAAATTGTTTGGGATATTGATCTTCACAATGGCAATGTATGGTGATAATATTGTGTAGTATCAAGGGTGATATCCATCATTGTATCTATATTTATTTTCATTTTTTACTTATTTATATATTATGTACATATCTATGTAATTATATTTATAATTATATTTATAAATATTACATATTTTGATTTATATTTCTTATAATCAAATTGTGTAATGCATGTAAGTTTTCCAATGTCATTTAGAGAGCGGTAATTTTTTGTTTTATTCTTTGGTATATTCTGAATGCTGGAACAATTCTTGCAACATAACATATGCACAATAAGTATCTGTTGACTACTGTAACATGTAACAGCAGGAGTAGGGCTCTTATAATCAGATTTTTCTTACCCGCTACCTGACAATATGGTACTGAGAGAAATGCATCTTTGAAGGGTAAAATAAGAATTACTGTCTGTGATTTGATGCCACTTATTCCGTTAGCCCATGGAAACTTATCATGGCTACAAGTAGCCAGATTGGCTACAAGCATGAAAGGAAATACATTATTTTTTAGAGACGATAACAAGTTCACAATGTCATTCTTGCTTGATGATGAAGGTTGAAGGTTGCCCATTACAAAAGTGTTTTCTGCAATGAAGGACGTGCATAAGATTGACATGCATTAAATAACATGGAAAACATATACAGAAGTTATTCAAGCATCTATTAATCTTCTGATTAAATCAAAGATAATGGCAATGTGCACTTATTATGCCTTTACACCTCACTTATGTTTGCTAATCTCCTTTAATGGAAGACAAAGCAGGTCTTTGTTATTAGAGCCTTTGTTAGGCAACAATTTTTAGCTGGAATTTTAAAACCTTGATTTAAATTTATTTTGTATAGCTAACTGCTATTATAGTAAGTGATAATGTTTTTAAAAATAATGACACAAATTTTTTTAAATACTTATTTATGTTTAAAAAAGTTAATTGATCTAGTTAAAACTAAACAGTCTGGCAGGTGTTGTAAAGGTGACATGAAAAAGACTGAAATTTGGGCAACACCAATTAAACTCCAAGGAGATAAAATTGGTTTATTATTTGTCTTGAAGCATAGCGGAGAGATCAAGACTAAAGCTGGGCCTGACCTTAGGATCAAGGTCTTCTTCATGATGGTATATGAAGAACACATAGAAATTGTCCTAGAAGGAATTTCTGATTCCCCTTCCTCAATTGCTGTAGCTCACACTCCTTGCCCAAATAACAAACTTATTATCTTCACCTTTGTTAAAATTCCCTCATCTTGATTGCCTGCTCACTCTGATCTACAAATCTGTGGCTATTTTGTCAACTGGTTTTCATTTTCATTTTCATTCACTTCTTCAATTCTGACCCTAGGATCAATACATTCTAAATTGTTACTGAACTCCGGCTTTACCATAATTTTTCTATATCTTTATACTACCCTGCATTAATTTTCTTTCAAGGCAGATACAGTTCCTGTGTTTCCAAACATATTCCATTCTTCTGTCAAACAATAATCAGTAGGGAAGCTGCAAAAAACCAAGAGCTTTATTTGAGGTCTAAAGACTTGTAATTCAGGAGACACAGACTTGTGTAAAATCAAGTGTTCCAGAGAAGAGACCGAGTCAGGGGCTTATAAAGGCAAAGCCACAAGGTTGTTCAAGAATTATGATTGGGGCTTCCCTGGTGGCGCAGTGGTTGAGAGTCCACCTGCCGATGCAGGGGACACGGGTTCGTGCCCTGGTCCGGGAAGATCCCACATGCCGCGGAGCGGCTAGGCCCGTGAGCCATGGCTGCTGAGCATGCGCGTCTGGAGCCTGTACAGGAGAGGCCACAACAGTGAGAGGCCCGCATATCGGAAAAAAAAAAAAAAAAGAATTATGATTGACCCTGATGATAGAAAGGAAATATTTGTCCTTCAGGGATAGCCCATCATGAGTTATTTTAAGGTAAGGGTCTCTTGACTCTACGTCTATGAAGTTGCAACCCAAGGGGACAATTCCAACCTTCGTGTTTTAATATTATTCTATTCAGAAATGGATCTATCCTGACAGTAATGAAGTATGAATATCATTGGTAAAGTCACCTTTCAAAGCCATGTGCCTAATTATTTCCCATAATATTGTGTTCTTTTTCTATAAAAGAGCTGGCAAAATTGTATAAGCTTTAGGCCTCATAAAATGTGGTTGATTCCAGCTTCAACTGTAACAATAAGAATGATTCAGGCATACTAGAAAAATAATGAAACATTTGTAAAGAAATGATGAGTACAATTATAGCTTGGACAATGAGGATTGAAACCACCTACTCTCCCACATAGCTCAGCTCATTTTCTACAATAATATGACTGTATTATGCCATTACCCTCATTAGCATAACTTTACTATTCCAGAAGACTCTTATCCAGGCAAATACATTTATTTTTTCATGAAGGCTCATTTGTGGGCCTTCATGAAAAGGCCCACAAACTCTTCAATATAAAGCATCAACAGTTTATATCCTAAGACTCCTTGAACCTTTAGTCCCAAAAGCCTTGCTTTGCTATTTCTACCAATCCTAGAGTGTTATATCCTGATTCTTACCCAATCCTAATCAATCCCCCTCATTCCCCACATTGAAATGCCCACATTGAATCAAACTGAAACTTCTCAGTAAAACTGAATATTACCCAACCCACTATGAGTCACAAAGTTCTCTTGACCACTTACAAAGTTCTTCTCCTTTACCATAGTAAGAAATTAACTGAAATCTGTCTTATGAACAGCCTGTGTTGGTGATATTTGGGCAGCCAGTATACAATAACTTACAGCCCTTTTATGTATTCATATGTCTGTAAAGAATCATTTTAGCCATAAACTTCTCTAAATTATGATTACACGAATGGTTTAGAGGATATAATTTGCTAATATATGAACAGATGAGTCCAACTCCATGACATTCATGATTACCTTCATTAATTTTATCACCATCCTTTGAAGATAGAAATAAGAATTTTAATGTTTAAACACTGAATCCCAATTTTCCATACTTTTCCAGTTCCTTCTGGAAATGTGTGGGTTTTTGAAAAGTAACATTTAGGTTTTTGTATGGGAAACAAATGGAGCAGAGAGGATTTGGGGAATTTATTAAATGTTATTAAATGTAGGATTTCTTTTCCTTTTCATCAGATTTCAAGTAAGAGTCACCGAGTTTTAATTCCAGAGATAGGAGAAACAGAAGGTCAAGTAAAGAATGGTCTTGTCCCCATTTTCAATGTATTCAATCTAGTTCCTGAATATTTGTGATTCCCTCTCCTTATTTTCCCTATCAACTGCAACACTAGAGGAAAAACCAGAAGAGACAATGACTCAAGTCTGCAAAAAAGGGAGAAGAGACAGCACGACAATAATACAAAAATAAACTGACTATTTGAAAATATTCATTCTTCTTCATTGCCATAGAGACAAACAGAAACCTTTTACCCCTTTTCCCTTCTGCATCCACAATATACTGCTTCTTTCTTTTCCACTCTTATTGGTCCTGATATTCATTTAAACCAACTTTATTTTTGTAACAGTGTGTATGATAACAATGTAGGAAGGTGAGAAAGAAAATGAATATCAAAAAGCCACAGTCTATAAATAGGAACCTACATTCGTCTGTGATGCCTATGATAATAATAAACTTGGTAATAGTTCATATTTGTGGTATTTGCTTTTAAGATTGGACATAATATATTGACAAAGAGGTAGAAAGAAAATAAAGGATTAATTTTGTTGGGAGAAAATGAAAGGTGTGAAGACCGCAGGGCAGGTCAAGAAATAAGTCCTGAATCTTTTAATAGCAGCTCCTTATGACTTAACCATCTCCTTTTGACTTTTCTTGAAAAGAAAAAGTAATTTTTGTTTAGAGAAGCATTTGGTATGAAAGATTCCAAAATAAACAGAATCGGGAATAAAACAGCCTTGCATAGCAAAAAAAAGGGGGGAAAATTATAAGGAAAATAATTTTCTAGTTTTTTTCAAAAGAAATAAGTAGGTATACATTAAGTAATTATAGCTTAATATAAGTATGCTAATATCACATAGTTAAAATAGTCAGTGTGAAACATCAACTGTATGTGACATAAATGGACAAATTATTCTGCTAATATGTTAATATTTTTCTACAGTTTGAATTATTTTTACATTTGTTTCTACTATCTATCTTATTAGTCTGTTTGACATTGTAAGTTCTAAGAGGTCAAAATCTTTCATTTTGATTTCTTTGAATTCTCCAAGTCAGTTCAATATGCACTAGAATTTTGAAAACCTGTGACAATCACATGAGCTAAGATTTTCATTTTCAGTTTGAGATATTCATCCCATAATTTGCTCTTGTAGAGACTGTGTCTTCCATGTATGCTTTACTCTGAGGTAGGTATTTGCAATTCCAAATTTACTTCTTTACTTCATATTGCTGCTAAAATTAAGAGCCCTTTATTAGCATAATTACCTTCCCAACATAAGAGGAAAAAGTTTTTTAGAGCAAGTTGGTTTCTTGTTGGAATGATCTATAAGAAATATTCCAAATGCTTAAAACTCTCTCCCTACATACACAGAGAGCACCATTGCATGGCACTATCACACTACTCTTTACCCTACTCAGAAAAAAAAAAAAAACTGGTTCCCAGATAATGAAAATAACAAAATAACTCTTGTCAGATGTCTCAGCAGAAGATAAAAATCATGAACTAATTGCTTCTTTTTTTTTTTTTTTTTTTTTTTTTTTTTTTTTGGTTACCGGGGTTCT
>NW_006787097.1:1518488-1525690 GCF_000442215.2 Lipotes vexillifer
TGTTGTGGCCTCTCCCGTTGCGGAGCACAGGCTCCAGACACGCAGGCTCAGGAGCCATGTTTCACGGGCCCAGCCACTCCGCGGCATGCGGGATCTTCCCGGACCGGAGCACGAACCCGCGTCCCCTGCATCGGCAGGCGGACTCCCAACCACTGCGCCACCAGGGAAGCCCATTAATTGCTTCTTAAATACATCTTCCCTCATAGTCTGTACTTATCGCCTAGAATTGTATGTAATGTCAATTTTTTTCCCTCTTCTCAAAAGGCAGGCAACAGATGATTTCACCACTGCTCCCCTCCTTACTTGTTAACATTTAGAGGAGGAAATATAACTCATTTTGAAAGTCACTTGGGTGAAAGCTTTTCTGTTTTCAAAAAATGTAGCAGAGTCTCCAGGACTTGAGACATGGATTTGGGTTTCAATTTATAGTTAGAGAACCATTCATTTCTTGATTCCAAAATAGAGGTCAAATTTCAGATCACAGAAAGCTGCACAGCAATGCTAAAAGAAGAAAGAACACTATACTTCCAGTCTGCAAAAGCCAACAAAAACTGAGACTGCATATTCACTGATATGTAGCGTTATTCCTGCCGAAACAAGGTCCTTTCATTAAAAAATAACAATTCTCTTATTTGACAGATTTGGAATTGTTACTTTGCTTTTAGGAAATCCACAAGAGAAAAAATTAGTCCCTATGTCCTGGAGCAGAGGTGGTAAGTCAAATAAGAATACCTCTCCAGGGATCACATGTGTTTTAATTTACATAAATCAATATTATTCTATCAAAGTCTGATTTCGGGTACTTCCCTGGTGGCACAGTGGTAAAGAATCTGCCTGCCAATTCAGGGGACATGGGTTCCATCCCTTGTCCAGGAAGATCCGACATGCTGCAGAGCAACTAAACCTGTGCGCCACAACTACTAAGCCCACATGCCACAACTACTGAAGCCCACATGCCCTAGAGCCCATGTTCCACAACAAGAGAAGACTTCACAATGAGAAAGAAGCCTGTGCACCACAACAAAGAGTAGCGCCCGCTTGCCACAGCTAGAGAAAGCTCACGTGCAGCAATGAAGACCCAATGCAGCCAAAAATAAAATAAATTGAATAGATAAATTTTTAAAAAATCAAGTATGCTTTAAAAAAAAAGTCTCTAAGTTTAACATCTGGGTCATTAAAAAAATAAAAGCAAAGTCTCATTTGGAAAGGATCAACTGTAGCAGAACTCTTGCTAAATGTCAAAGGAGTCACTTAGGAGGAAAATTTTACCCTGGATTTTCCATCAAATTTCAATGCTATGCAAAGAGGGAAGAAATCCTGACATGCTGATTTGTTCAGCCACAACCCACATGAAATTAGTTCACACCATGAGAAAAGGCCCAAGTTATAAGCCCACCACTAGTACAATAATAGAGCACCCTGGAGGAACTTCAACACTACTACCTTGGAGCAGATGGATGCTCCCAGAGGGACATGGCTTCTTGAGCAGTGGACTAGATGTCAGCTTTCACTAGTTCCCACAGCTAGGTGCCTCTGTGCTACTAACAAACTGCACAACCACATATGATAGCCTTGGGCCCAAGCAGCAGCTGTGTGCATCACCTGGGCTGATGGAATTATTCCTCTGAGTGTTTGATCTGGGCCCACTGTGCCACAGGATTGTGTTAGGTACAGAATACATGGTCCATATTTCTATACAGGCAATCTTTAAATATCATGGTAAATTTTACTTATCTCATTCTCCTTATAAAGAATTCCATTAATATAAATCTAGCTGTAAATCATCACTACAGTAATTATCTATTAGAAGTATTTTTTGAATATTTACTTATAATTTAATATTGACTCAAAAGATTAATATGAACCCCACATTAGTACTATTAACTATTAAGGCAAAAATAGGGTCTGCAAAAACAGAAATATAATAAAATGGTAAATGATGTCAACTAGGTATGCGTACTTATAAAATTATATTGGTCTAAAATTTAATACAATAAATTGTTATATTTTCTTGTCTCAGTATCCAGGTAAGTGATCCATTCACAATGTCAGACCTCAGGAAGATAATCACCTGCCTGTGTGCCACCAACACAATGGTGTTTAGTATCAAGAAGACGATCCTAGACACATACAATGTAGTGTCATTCAGAAGACAATTTCAACTATCTTGAATTATTTGGGTGACAAAATCCTCTTTTCTGATACATTGGAAATCAAGGGGATCTTTGTCATTTGTTTTCAGTCTCAGTGTATGCTTTGGAAAGAGTTGATAGCTCTGTAAATTGATTTAGCTACATACTCCTGATTCCCATTTTGCAGCACCCAAAGGCCACTTTAATAAAACTCCTAGGAATTTACATATTGAAAAAATACCGCATAAGACAAAATCAATAGTCAAAGAATGACTCAATATGGTGGCTGTGGCAGGAGTGTGGCTGGAATGGGGAAGAGTTCAGCAATACTGACTGCCCAGCCAGCCATCTAAAACACACTCTACCTTTCCTGTTTGGGCAGACTAGATTCTCAGATCCTGGTGGTATTCTGAACCTAATTCTCTTGCTTGTCTACTGATTCCTTGAGCTACTTAGTATCCCTTCAATACGTTTATTTTTTGCTTAATTCAGACAGAATCGGTTTCTGTTGTTCTCAATCAAGAACTGAGTGATACAGGTGCATAGAAGGTGTTGTGAGTATGTATATCAGTGAAAGACTTTTATTCCCTGGGACATTTTTATTCACAGTGCTGCTCTAGTAACTATATAGCTTTATTTAAATAGTCTTGAGTAGTCATAATAAAATTTTCAGCTTGGGAAAATTTGTTGATGGTTAATATATGCTGAAATCATAAGAGATTTTTCCAAGGTTCTGCCTCTTCAATCTTGGAAGCCTAACTGCATTTCTATCCTGAATTCACTGATAGATAGCTACTCTAAAGTATGGTATATTTAAAATTATAACATGTTCCAGCATATTATTCTGTATATTTTTACTCAAAAAAAATATTTTTGATTTTCATGAAGGTGATGTAACTTACACAAGTATGACTGGGGCAAATAATCCATTTTCCAACCAACCACCAAATACCACTATTTACCAATAATTTGTAACACATGGCTTAAGTACAGTAATAATGCAAGTGTTTTTATAGGATAAATGTAAACTCAGATCAATATAATTATTTTGAAAGGTGTTTTATGAGAAATGGTATACAAAATTCTACACTGTATTAAAAAACTTATTAAATTGAAGTTCTACATTATGTGAGTAATGTTAACTTTGAACATTATACAGAAGGTAGAACATGAAGTCAAAACTCCTAGAGCATGTGTATTTTTTTGGCAGTCTAACTCCTAGATTAAAATATCTGTGGGTCATTAAGTAGAAAGGAAGGGGAGGGCAGACTTGCCTCAAAAATATTTTTTTTAATTGGAACTGCCTTATCCTAGTACAGAGACTTGTCTGTAAAATGTGATGACAATTACTTTTTAATGATTTTGTACTGACTCATTATGAGAACAAAGATATTTAAGAATAATCATAAAGGAGTACTTGTGATATAGCTAGTGTATATTAAAGAAGTGTGAAAAGATACTTAACTGATAGTAGGAAGAAATAGTTTATGAATTTTTTAAGAGCTAAAAATTTTGAGTTAAATATCCCCAAACCTTCAGTAACAACTACTAGAATTCTATAAAATATTTTACTACCTTCCCCCTTTTAAAAAATATTTCAATATTATTTAATAAGGCAAATGCAACAGCGCTCTAAAAATAGCACAAATGATGATGATACATACTACATAGAAAGATTAATAAAATATACTGAACCCTCTTGTATGGCAGGCACTGTGTTAAATACTTTATGAACACTAGTTTATTTAATCAAAATAATCACAAGGGAATTGAAACAATTTCCTTCCTTTTTTGACAATTAAAAAAAAAAGGAAACTGAGACTCAGAAATAGCAAGTACTTGCCCAGGAGGGATTACACAGCTGGCAAGGTAGCAAGTCCTCAGTTACATTTACATGCCTGCTTCCTCCACTTACAAAAGTTCTATATTGCAGGTGATGCCATTGTTACCATGCTGTCTAGATACTACAAGTAAGTCATTCTTATTAGCATTGTTATTAATAACAACCATCAGTGCTTCCTCATCCATATATTGATCTGGAGTAACTAGCCTTCCTCATAGATCTGGATTGAGTAATGTTCTAGCCTACTTAAGAGATTTAGTCCTGTATCTTGAGCATTTATTGAAAAGTCTGCGTCTTCTCCTCTTCTTGGAATGGGGCAGAACATTAGTCCCCAATTCTAGCTGTTAGGAATACAGCACCATATAATGGCTGTTAGTTCAAAGGATATATTGATACTACATCATGAAGACTTACACCCTAAATCCATAGAGTTTCAATAGCCTAACCGGCACCCTAGCTGCACCTTTAGAAGTACCATTCTAACTTTCTATCAGGCTTTCATATTCTGGGTGATGATAAGGTACACTGTTTGATTACTGTATCCCACTTTTACATGACCTTTGCCATATAATTGGTTCCTTGTTCTGAAGTGATGTTACACGCGATCTCATTAAGTAAATAAGACATTTTTTGAACTCTCAGGGAGTGGTCTTGGCCAAGAAAGCAGGCAGGAAAAGGAAACCCTCATCAGAAATATTTATCAATTACAGTAAGGATGAAATGCTCTCTCCTTTGGGTATAAGGGGTGTATAGTAATTAACTTGCCACCATGTGGCTGATTGATCTCCTTAAGAGCTTGTACCACAGTGAGGAATCCATTCTGTCTTTGCTACTTATGATTTAAATATTCATCACTGGCAACAGCTAAACCATCCTTGGTGAGAAGAATCCCATGCAATTGGACCCATATATAGCCTTTAATTCTGCGACCATGGCATGGGCTCTTCTGCAAGTATTGGGTGTCCAAGGACAGGAACTGGCTGATCTGATATAAGTTGGATAAGTTATCCTATTCATCAGTTTGTTTAGTTCTTTTCCTTCAGTGAGTTCCCACTGCTGGACACTGACTTGACACACAAATGCTTATACTTTTATACTCTCTACCATAGGTTCAATCATATACTTCCTCTTAACACCTTCTTTGTTTGAATGTGTAATCATATTCATTCCAGGCCCCTTACCAACCAGTCAAGCCAATCATCACTACCCCCAGATCTGAAAACCCTTATCTCCAGTTACTTCTCCCTTTTTTGCAAAATTAATGGCCAGATATACTCTTCAAAGATCAGTCAAATGGAAGGATTTCCTCTCACTACTATATTTCAGTACTAACTCCAATGGGAGTTGTGGTGCTGTGAAAATCCATTTTTATCTTTCAACAACTTGATATATTCAACTATCAAGGCAAGGCATTTTCCTAAAGAAACATTAGATTTTCCCACTACTCCAAAGAAGTACAATAAATAACTTTACAGTGAAGGGCCCAGGAAAACACACAAGGTGTCCACAGGTCCCCGAGCAGCTGCAATAGCAGAGGTGCCCAGAGTACTGACACCTCCACCAGGTCGTCCACAGTCTTGTCTTTCTCCAATGTGACCCACTGGCCTTTCCAACTGCTTTACAGAATAAGCATTACACCAACATACCCATGAACCAATCTGAGTTTGTTTGTTTTCTCCTGTATCACATGGCCATAATGAAGGTCCTATAGTGCCTATGGTGTGAACTGAGAAAGATGTATTGGTGCAATGGATGTGTGTGACATTGGCGAGGCTATTGTCACCAGCAAAGTCCATTAACAATTCCCAAGAAATAAAAACAGAATCTAAGTAATAAAATAAAGCCTGACCTTTACTTTTTTCTTTGTGCTCAGTCTAGTTTCACTTGGTCATAGGGTGCTGCATCCAGAGGCTCCCACCTAGCCTTTCAGACCAGAGTTCTAGTGTGAAATGGCTGTGCCCCAAACTTTAGCTTGGAGAAGCAAGTGCAGAAGCGATGAACACAACACTTCAAGATGGCAACAGAGTACCGTGTGCAGAAATGCTGCATTCGGCACATTGATCTAGAGTACTGTGAACAGCACAGCTGCACCTGACCTGCAAGAACTCTGTCCCCCTCCCGTCTATAAGAACACTATAAAGCAGCCCCATGAAGGGCTTTTTGGGGAGAGTGTGTACTCTAAAGAGCAAGCTTGCAACTCTCTATACTTTGATCAACTTTCCTTTGCTTCTGTACCAAACTTGGCCTTGTTCTATTGGCTCAAAGGACACTGGGCAGGAGGATCCTTGTTGAGCACCAACTCAGGACGGTCAGTAACAAAATTTTGGCAACCTAGATGGGATGGACTGTGGCCTTTTCACCTGCACCTATCCACTAGGCTCTGGCTCTCCCTGGCTCCAATGGGAGGGCAATGGAGGCTCTGGGAGGTTTGTGTGAGGATTCTTGACTCTAATCTTTGAGTAACACTGACAGGGTAGAATGGGGATAGCCTTTGGCCAAATTCAGCAACTCCGCCCAGCAAGCTGATATCCAGGTGTGGTGTGCACACAGCGGAGCCCCCAGAGTAGTCTAGACTGTGTCCCCTTGAGGGGATTATACTGTGGCATCACTGGCTGGCCTTTCTGCAGTACCAAATACCCACGAAATTGTGGATGAGAGGGAGCCACGGTAGTCTTGCCCACTGTCTTGCCAGCAGTGCTGTCCTTGTGACCCCTGTACAAGGCAGTAGCAGCCACACCAGGGCTTTTTGCCCTCCTTGCCGACCTCCAGGGGTCAACAGTAGCTTTCTCCATAGTCACTTTCTGTTTCGTAAAGAAAAGTAGCCAGCCCTGTGAGCCAAGAGACAAGATGTGGAAAAGGCTCAGGTAGTAAGGAACAGCTGACAAAACAGAAAGAAGACAAGGATGCTGGGTCTGAGTTCAGGGGAAGGCACCAGGGACTCTGGAGTGCAAAAGGGTCCCAAGCTAGGTACTGGATAGGTGATTTGACCTCTTTCAGTCAGCACTAGTTTCTCTGAAGTGGGCTGGGGAGTCCTGTGAACCACTTACAAGACCCAGGAAACTTATTAGCAGAAAGCACTGTGAGCTGCTGGCAAGAATAGAAAACACCCAGCCCACTGGACCCATTCTCTGCCCTCTGTTTATGAGGTAAATCTTGGGTGATTCCTTATCAAAATCTGTCAGTTGGAATAAGATAAAGGAAATCAATCAGAAAACCCTTCGGCATTC
>NW_006787097.1:1525851-1559803 GCF_000442215.2 Lipotes vexillifer
GGCATTCCTAGAGCACCTCATGGAATGCCTCCGAATCTATACTACCATAGCCCCTGAGTCATTAGAAAGGAATGCAATCCTGAGGATGTATTTCATTTCCCAAAGCGTCCCCAGTATTAGGTGTAAACTTAAGAAACTGGGAATAGAACAGATACCCCTACCTCTCACCTGGTGAAGGTTGTATACTATATGTTTAATAACTGAGATATAGAGGTGGAAAAGTCAGAAGATAAAAAGGCCCAGAGGCAAGCCCACCTACTGGCTACTGCCCTCCAGTGTCAACTGGTCGACACAGGAATCTGGACTAACTGCCCATGGAGACTCAAATTCTCCGGTGAGTGACCCGCAGCCCCCACTGAGGGACAGCAGCCAAGGAAATTAGAATCCAGTCAGTGCACCATATGTAAACAAGAGGGACGCTGGAAGGGAAAATGCCTTTGCCGCCCCTGAAGGGGGATGGAAATGGCAGATCCCAGCCACTATCCTTGAAGGCAGATAGTCCAAACAGATGAAGAATGACAGGGCCAGAGGGCCCCTAAGCTGACCCCTGAGGAGCCTCGGCTGACACTGGACAGGGGGAAAGCCTGTCAAATTCTTAGTCAATACCCATGCCACTTAGTTCTGAACACCAGACCAAGCAAACTTGGTCACAAGAGCTAAGGGAAGAGAATGGCTATCCCCGGAAAGTTCAATTCAAGTTCAGGCTATGCTTTTAGACAATCCAGTGGCTACCATAAAAACTGATCCTGTGCCAAATCCTTCCACCCTGCTACCCACAGAAACAGGGCCCTTAGAGCATGATTGTATAGAAACCAGAGACACAATGTACTCACCCCGACTTAAAAAGTGAGCCTCTCCCAAATGCTGAAGAGGAATGGTTCACAGATGAGAGAAGCTTTATGAGAGGGAAAAAGTCTGGTGGGATACACAGCAACCTCCCAGATCCAGTCATAGAAGCAAGAAGCCTACCCCCAGGGACTTCTGCCCCAAACGCCAAGCTGACGGCCCTCACTAGAGCCTCAGAGATCGGGACAGAGACGATCTTAAATGTTTACACAGATTTCCAGTATATGTATGCCATGCTATATGCACTTGGGGCTATTTGGAAGGAAAGAGGTATGTTTATTGTGGAGAATAAGCAGGTGAAGCATGGCTTAAACATACTGAAGCTCTTAGAAGCAGTACAGCTTTTTAAAAAGGTGGCAGTGAGCCACTGTAGGGCTCACCAAAGGGGGATGCAGAGGTAATAAAGGGAAACAAGGCAGATGCAACTGCCAAAAGAGCAGTCCTAGAACCAGTATCTTGTCAACTACCCCTCATGTATCAAAGGCCAGATCCATCCAATTATTCACAACCTATACAAAGGAAGAATTAGACAAAGTCCAAAACTGGGGCTTCAACAGAGATCTATGGGGCCGTGGGTAGCTAGTTAATGAACAAGGGCAATGCTTTCTTCAAACTGCAGCTTGTCAAGCTATCAGGGAGGCTCCCTGATCACGTAACTTACTTTGGGAGGGAAGCCTTATATAATTGGTTAGTTGGGGTCATGGTAACTTCTGGTATGAAAAGTATAATCAGTCAGTTAGTTGAAGCATGCCCCATCTGCACAATAAACTACCCCAACACCAGAACCCCCAGGTAAGGCCCATCAGACCAGAGGGACATATCCTGGAGAAAATTGACTGATTTCACTATCATGCCGAAAGTACCAGGCTATTTCAGGTATCTCTGGGTGCTAGCAGACACATTTTCTGGGTGTACAGAAGCATTTCCCGGTAGAACCGAAAGAGCAGCTGAAGTGGCTAAGGCATTACTAAAAAAAAAATAATTCCCATGTGTGGGCTCCCAGGGTCCCTACAAAGCGATAATGGTCCAGCATTTGTGTGCTCCACATGCAGTCAGCCCCAAGAGACAAATTAAGTGCATCTGAACTCATATATGGTAGACCCATTCCCCAAGCCCGAGAAAAGGGATACCTTAACCCCCTTGATATAAAACAACTCAAATATGCCCTCCAAGTAGGAGAAACCATGAAAGCTCTCATGGAATATGGCAACCAGGTACAGGTAGCATCCACCTACCTGACCTTCCACCCCTTAGCCATGAGACAGGGTGACCCTAAAAACCTGGAAAAGTAGCAGCCTGCAGTATCAGCTCACTCCTAAGTGGAACAGACCCCACTTGGTGATCTTAAGCACCCCTTCTGCCCTGAAGATACAGGAGATCTCTCTGTGGGCACATCACACTCAAGTGAAGTGGGCCCTTGAGCCCCAACCTCCGGAAAGACAAACCTGGGGAAATGGACCCCCTTGACTACTCATGTGAACCTCTCTCTGACCTGAAGTGTGACCAGGGATATTCAGGCCATGGCAGTGAGCCTCATAATCAGGGAAAAGACCTATAGGCAAAAGACCTCCATACCTTCCTTTTTAGGAAAAATTTGGCATGTGGCCATTATTCTCTTGCTAACATTTGGGGGTGTGTATCTTAAATTATCTGGTGTTCTTTGTCTCCAAAATGTTAGACAAATGGTATTTGCTCACGGATACAAACAGGACCTGGTGACAATCAAACATCTCTAAAGGTAGCTGTGGAGAAGTTCTGCTCTACTACCCGGGGTTATGACGACGCCCAAACTCAGCAGAAAGTAGTTACAGAAGACATTCCTTCAACCCTCAGTGCCCCTCAAGAACGAGGAGTAGAACAAAAGACAGAGGAGAGATTTATCACTGGCAAAGCCTGTTAACAATTCCTGGGAAATAAAGATAGAATCTGGGTAATAAGATAAAGTCTAACCTTTTTTCCTTTGTGCACAGTCTAGTTTTACTTGCTCGTAGGGTGCTGCGTGCAAAGGCTTTCACCCAGCCTTTCAGACCAGAGTTCTTCAGGTAACGTGGCTGTGCCAACACCTCACACCACGAGCTGAAGCACCGCGCGAGGGAGCTCAATTCAAGATGGAGGCGGCGGGCCGTGGGTGGAGACGCTGCACCGGACTCCGTCCGGAGCGTGAGCAGCGCAGCTGCGCAGCTGCGCCCGCCCTGCGAGAACTCCACCCACTCCAGCTGACAAGACCCCTATAAAGCAGCCCCGCCCACAGCCTGTCGGGAGAGCGTGTGCTCTAGAGCTGGAGCTCGAGTCTCTAATCAGAGAATAAAGCTTTCCTTCGCTTCTGAACCAAACAAACTCAGTCTCCTTCTTTTGGCTCAGACAGCACTGGGAAGGAGGACACTTTTTGGGGACTGACGCAGGAGGGTAACTATCTATTAATGTAACTTCTTGTGCACCCTGGACTCATTACTATCCGAACTTAATATACTATTCCTATCATATTGTAACTGAGCAGGACCCTATGGGCCTTTCCCAGGACAGACTCTTCCCATATCCTCTGCTTTAGCTCCTCTCTGAAGTACCTAGATAGTAGTATCTGATGTATATTTCCTGAGTTTTTCAGATGCTGAAAAAACACCAAAAAATGGAAGAAACTAACTGCTTGATGATTATGAACATGTAGCCTCCAGACCTTCTGGCACCTAAAGATTGATAATGTTAACCACCATGTTACCTCAACATCAATCAGAGAATTGGTCACAAGCTGATCACATACCCTGGGATGCCCCTCCCTCACATTGCCTTTAAAACTGTTTTGCTGAGCTATACAGTAGGTCCCTATTATTTATCCATTTATATACAGTAGTGTATATATGTCACTCCCAATCTCCCAATTTATCCCTCCCGTGCTTCCCGCCTAGTAACCATAGCTTTGTTTTCTGCATCTGTGACTCTATTTCTGTATTGTAAATAAGTTCATTCACACTATTTTTTTCCCTCAGATTCCACGTATAAGTGATATGATATTCGTCTTTCTTTGTCCAACTTACTTCACTCACTGTGACAATCTCTAGGTCCGTCCATGTTGCTGCAAATGGCATTATTTCATTCTTTTTTATGGCTGAGTAATAGTCCATTGTCTATATGTACCACATCTTCTTTATTCACTCCTCTGTTGATGGACATGTAAGTTGTTTCCATGTCTTGGCTATTGTAAATAGTGCTGCAATGAACATTGGGGTGCAGGAATCTTTTCGAATTATGGTTTTCTCCAGATATATACCCAGGAGAGGGATTGCTGGATCACGTGGTAGTTCTATTTTTAGTTTCTTAAGGAACCTCCATGCTGTTCTCCATAATAATCCTCCATAATATCAATTTACATTACCACCAACAGTGTAGGAGGGTTCTCTTTTCTCCACACCCTCTCCAGCATTTACTGTTCATAGATTTTAAATTTTTCTTTTCAACAACTACACTCAAAAAAAGTATGTTTTTACTATCACAATTTTCTGGAAGAGACAATTATGACAAAACTATTTTCCTTTTTAAAATGTATTTATTTGTTTATTAAATGGAATTAATACATGGTCTAAATTTATCTCTAGTCAAAAATAGAACAGGGTCAATGTCTGACTAATGAAACAACATCCCCTCATCAACTGGCCAAATAATTCCACAGCTAGATTAATTCCTTTGGTTTAAGAAGGAATTAAAACAAAAATAGAAACATTGACTCTATACAGTTATTTTTACTTAGGAATGACAAGAGGCTGTATAAGACAGAATATATATTCTTGTAGTAAAAGGAATAGAGTACTTGAAATTTTCCAGAAAGATGGAGACTTGAGTTTGACATGAATAAGCAATCTTCCCTCCCAATTTCCTCCATAACATAAAACAACAGTCAGAGCAGCAAAGTCAATAAAACAGGAAGGTTTTTAATAATAATAAATTATTTCAAGTGACAGAAAACTCAACATTTTAAGCCTTTAATGAAAATATCAGCATTAGCAAAACCGTGGAAGAAATAGAACTCTCATGTATTGCTGGTAGGAGTGTGAATTTTATGACTATTATGAAATATTGTCAGCATCTACTGAAGCTGAATATGTGCCTATCCTTTGGCCTGGTGATTACATGCCTAGGTGTGCACCCAACAGAAATGCATGCATATGTTCACTGAGAAACAAGTTCCAGTATTTTCAGAGCATTACTATCAATAATAGCCTCCAACAGAAACTACCCAAATGCTATCAGCAGAAAAATGGATAAGTAACTTATGGTATATTCACACAATGAAATCCAGAATACCAATAAGAATAAACAAACTGGAACTACACGTGACAATATTAATGCCTCTCACAAACAAAATATCAAGCCAAATAATACAGACCAAAAATTAATATATATTCCATTCATATAAAATTAAAACATGACAAAACTAATCTATACTGTTAGACTTACAGGACAGTGGTTGCCCTTGGATGTTACTGATTAACTGGAAGAAAGCATAAAAGGAGCTTCTGGGGTAGTGGTAATGTTCTGTTTCTTGATCTAGGTTTGAGTTACACAAGCTTATTCAGATTGTGAGAATTCATAATTTATGATATTTCAAAAATTATTTTTTTAACTCCTTAGCAAAATAGGCATTTAGTTTTTCACACAATTTAAAACTCAGACAACACAGGCTTCAGACAACCTGTTTCTCAGGAAGGCAGAGTTTGCCCATTTCTCAGTTCTTTTCTCATCTGTGTTGACTTATAAGGCTATGCATGGCGTGAAAAAGACTTTCAGCCATTTCAGATATTTCCTTTCAAATATAAACACAGTGGAGAAATGAATTTCTCATTCTGTGAATGCCTTGTGCCTCAACAGACTGTTCTCAGCTCTATGATCATTGTTTGAGCCAATCAATAGAGCTACCCAGAATAGAATGTGCTAATGACTGGTTTCAGTCAAACTTGCTCCCCTGAATTCTGGGCAGGGATGTGTGCCTATTTTGCCTTCTCTTTTTCTCCTCATTGATGCCTGGAACATGAATTTAATGGCTAGAAGTCCTTGAGACAATATTTTAAGATAAATGACAAAGAAGTTAAACCAAAAGTAGGAAGAAAAATTAGTAAAGATTAATGCTCAAAATAATGAAATTTAAAAAAAGGATAAATGAAGTATATAATTTTTTTCTTTTTAAAATTACCAATATAATAAATAATTTTCTTTAAGATTGATTAGAAGATAAAAATAAAGTCAAATTTAAAGTACACAAACATGTGTGTGCATGTGTGTGTAGAAGAAAGGAAACATTACCAGATATATGAAAGAGGAGCTTATACAAAATGTGAAAGACTAATACCTATTATTCATGAAAAAAAGTAAAATAAAATCTAGATGATATGGATTATTTACACACCAAGTGTACAATATCAAAACTGGCCAAGAAGTAAAAAGAAATTATAAAAGGGATTAAATGTTTAAAGATAAAATCAATGTATTGTTTTACAATTGAGTTTTATTGCAGAAGTTTTAACAGTTAAAAAGAAAAGAAACATTCTAAATATCCATTTACAGAATGGTTAGATAAACAGTAGCTCATTTATGCTATGAAATATTATGCAACTATCAAATAAAATTATTTACATTTCTCACTATTGATGAGATCTGATTTAAATGATGTATTATGTGAGAAAAGCAGTTTGTAGTTTTTTTTTTTTTTTTTGCGGTACGTGGGCCTCTCACTGTTGTGGCCTCTCCCGTTGCGGAGCACAGGCTCCAGACGTGCAGGCTCAGTGGTCATGGTTCATGAGCCCAGCCGCTCCGCGGCATGTGGGATCTTCGCGGACCGGGGCACGAACCGGTGTCCCCTGTAACGGCAGGCGGACTCTCAACCACTGCGCCACCAGGGAAGCCCCAGTTTGTAGTATTGTGTTAGGTAAATATTAATTTTACGTAATTTTGTTTAACATTATCAAATAGCACTATGATGCTTTAAAGCAATACTGGTTTTCATGAGACATTGAACCCAAAAGATTGACAAAAGATATAGGGAATAAATACAGACACAAAGGAAACATACAAACATACTTAAGAGGCTATTGTATTAGTTTTCTGTTGCTGCACTGACAAATTACCACAAAGTTAATGACTTAAAACAATACAGATTTTTTTTCTCTTATAGTTCTGGAGATCAGAAATCTAAAATCAAGGTATTGTCAGTACTATATTTATTCTAGAGCCTTCAGGGAGGATCTGTTTCTTTGCCTTTTCCAGGTTCTGAAGGCCACTGGCATTCCCTGGTTTATTGCCTGTTCCTTCATCTTGAAAGTACATCACAACCACCACTGGTTCAGACACCATATCTCCTTTTTCTGTCTTTAATGCTCCTGTCTCACTCTTATAACTACCCTTGTGATTACATCAATCCACCCAGATAATCCAGAATGATCTCTGTATCTCAAGATCTTTAATCACATTTGCAAAGTTCCTTTTGCCCTATAAGTTAATATATTCAAAGGACCCCAGTATTTCAATGTGGACATTTTTGGAGGGCCACTGCTTAGCCTACCACATCTATCAATAATTTCATTGCATTAAAACAATATTAATTGGCCTAAAATTATTAGTAAATCTAATATTTTTCCAACTAAATTGTGGGAAAGTATATAATGTCAATATTATATGCTCAAGCTACAAATGAAGTCAGGATGTAGTTAGGACAATGTTCTCAGCTCTGAAAAAAAAAAAACAAAACCAGGTCATTCTAACAACAACATTAAAAAAACAAAAACAATATAGTAATATAATATAATATTAGTGTACAAGTAATTCAAAAAATGAAGAGAAAAAAATAGTTCAGAATATCTTCTGATTAATTGCACATAATAAAAGAAAAAAACCTAGTAAACTGGCAAATACAAATTAGGTGTAAAATCTCCACCATTCATTGAAATTATGCTACAACACAGAAAGCTATTTTAATCATGTTAATTACATCTCAGTATATTTTGATTGAATATATTATACAGCATATAACTTTAAATGTACCTAAGATTATTAATTTTAAGGAAAAGATAATCTTTACCTAATATATCGAGTGAAATTTGTAATTGTTATCATTTGTTAGAATTACATTAAAGTAAAACAAATAAATATTTAAATCACAAAATTCAAAACCATAATCAAACTGTGATAAAATCTGTGGTAAATTATGAGAGAGAAATCCTTTTATCAAACTCGCTTTATGATTCTTCTACTGATATCTTCTATCAACAATATAGTATATACAATCTGAGAATTCCATTCTTGGAAAAAGGCTGGCAGTTATTCAAGTAAATGTCTTCACTTTACAAATCAGAATAATGATGCATAAAAGAATTTGGTGATTTATTCAAGGTCAAATCACTAGTGTCAGAAAACATCTCAAATTATTGTATAGAACTTATATAATGCAGACATTTTCTTTTTGAACATATCATAAAATCCCATTGTAACACATTGGAATTCTTATGTATCTGGGGAATTTGTTTATGGAATTGTTTTATTTTAGGTTGTTTCTTCCAGAGATTTTGCTCTTATATAATAGTGCTTATGTCTTGAAAAATGCTACAGTGGCAAGCTTATCTAATCATTTCTTAGTTTAAAAAGTCTTATGTGCTAAATAATACTCAAATTTACAATGGCTATTTATAATTTCCTTAAAAATTAATTACACATGAGAAAAATTTTAAACAACATACATTACCCCCAAATGGTTCAATGTGTAAGATGTCAATTTTAAGTTAAATATTGCATTTGCCTGGACAATCACCATGGATTTAGAAAAGTATTATCCATGAGAAAATATGTACTCCATATGTAACATATCACAATTGTTTTGTTTATTAATTTCTTATACTTAATGAAATGTCTTATTTGGAAGTTGTTTCTCATATTCACAGATATAGAAAACAAACTTGCAGCTACCAAAAGGGAAAGGGAATGGGAGGGGGAGCAACAAATTAGGGGTATGGGATAAACAGATACAAACTAAAACATATAAAATACCTAAGGAACAAGGATGTACTGTATAACACAGGGCATTATACCGATTATCTTGTAATATCCTATAATGGAATATAATCTGCAAAAATACTGAATCACTATACTGTACACCTGAAACTAACACAATATTGTAAATCAACTATACTTCAATTTTTTAAAAAAAGTTTTTATAAATGTTCACTAAGGCAGAGTAAAAATGTAAAGTTTTCCAATGAAAGAAATGCTTTTGAAGTAATCCAAACTGGAAGATAATTGCTGTAAATAAAATATTCTTGTGATGGGTTCCTTTATCATTATATTAATGCACTTTTAGAGAGGGTAAAAATATATGTGTTCAGTACATATAACTGAAATGTAGACTCAGTGATTAATTTTAAATTAAACAATATAAAGTTGGTTATAATACTTCTGTGCAATGCAAACTATTATATATAGAATGAATAAACAACAGTGTCCTACTGTATAGCACAGGGAACTATATGCAATATCCTGCAATAAACCATAATGGAAAATAATATAAAAAAGAATGTATAAAAAATACATTTGTGCAAACAAAAGCATGTGGATCCATTAAAAAATTTCAGTCCCTCATGAATACATTAGCCACCAAAATCTGTGAATATTTGAATTGATTGTATACATGTGTTAATTTATTGGCAACGTTGTTTGATGTAGCCCAAAAAGCTTGGGACATTAAAAAGATCCTTTTGTAGAAATAAATTCCATACAAAGGAAATAACTTCTAAGAAAATAACTCAAAAAATATTTTTTAAATCAATAAAAGAATAAAAATGTTACAGTAGAAAATAGTCTCAATGCTAAAGAAGAACAACAGAGGAACAGAAAAAGACATGAGACATAGACAAAACAAAATGTAAAATAGTGGACATAAATTCAACTATATCACTTGTAACATTAAATATGAATGGATTAAACAATCAAAAGACAGGTTGTCAGACTAGATAAAGAAATCCAAGTATATCCTGTTTACAAGAGAGATCCTTTAGATTTAAAGCTATGAATAGTTGAAAGAAACAGGTTATAAAAAAAGATATATCATGCAAACAATCACCATAACAAAGCTGGAGTGGCTATACTAATATCAGATAAAATAAACTTTAAGGGAAAAAGTGTTAATAGAGATAAAAAGAGGTATTTTATAACGATAAGTGTCAATTCATCAGGAAGATATAACAATGAAAAATACACCTAATAACAGTGCCTCAAAATATATGAAGCAAGAAGCAAAAACTGACAGAATTGTAGGAACAAATAGACAGTTGGAGACTTTAATATCCCACTTTCAATAATGGCCAGAAAAATGATACAGATGAACAATAAGAAAAGAGAATATTTGAACAACTCTATAAACCAGTTAGACCTATCAGACACCTAGAAACAACAGCAGAATATACATTCTTCTCAAGTAAACATGGAACATTTCATATGCTAGGCCATAAAGAAAAAACCTCAATAAATTTAAAAGAATTGAAAACATATAAAGTTGTTCTTCAACCACAATGAGATAAAATTCAAAACAATAACAGAAGAAAATTAGGGAAATCAAATATGTGAAAATTAAACAACACACTCCTAAATGACAGCTGCATCAAAGAAAGAAATCAAAAGAGAAACCATAAAATGCATTGAGATGAATAGAAATTAAAACACATCAATATTTATTGAATGTGGCTAACAGACTGCTTAGAGCAATATTTATAGCTGAAAAACCCATATGAAATAACTAAAAATAAAAGTGTTCTACCTCAACTTACTGGAAAAAGAAGAGTAAACTAAACTTAAAACACATAGATGGAAGGATTAGAGCAGATATAAATGAAATAGAGTATAGAAAAACAATAGATAAAATCAATAAAACCAAAAGTTGGTTCTTTGAAAAGGTCAATAAAATTGACAGATCTTTAGCTAGACTGACCAAGGGGTGGGGGGAAGGAGAAGATTCACATTACTAAAAACAGGAATGAAATAGAGGACATTAGTACTAATCTTAAAGAAATAAAAAGGACTATGAGGCAATCTGAACTACTGTATGCCAACAAATTAGATAACAGAGGAAACAGGCAAATTCCTAGAAAGACCCAAATTGGAGAAACTGCCTCAAGAAAAAAACAAACTATCTGAATAAACCTATAACAAGTGAAGAGATTGAATAAAAACTTCCCACTAGACAAGCCCAGTCACAAATGGCTTCACTGGTGAATGCTACCAAATTTTTAAAGAAGAATTATTAATAATCCTTTACAAACTCTTCTGATAAATAGAAGAGACAACACTTCCCAACTGACATTATGAGACCACTATTTCTCTAAACCCTAAAGCAGACAAAGATATCACAGGAAAAGAAAACTGTAAGCCAATATCTCTTATGAATATAGTGGCAAAATTCCTCAACAAATTATTTGCAAACCAAATTTAACAACGTATAAAAAGAATTACACACTATGACTAGTGGGATTTATCCTAGGAATACCAAGTTAGTTTAAAATCTGGGAATCAATTGAATTTATCTAACATTTTAATAGAGGACAAAAACCACATTATCACTCCAATAGACACAGAAAAAGCATTTGGCAAAATGCAACACAGTTTCAGGATAAAAACACTGTATAGGGCTTCCCTGGTGGCGAAGTGGTTGAGAGTCTGCCTGCCGATGCAGGGTACACGGGTTCATGCCCCGGTCTGGGAAGATCCCACATGCCGCGGACCGGCTGGGCCCGTGAGCCATGGACGCTGAGCCTGCGCTCCGCAACGGGAGAGGCCACAACAGTGAGAGGCCCTGAACTGAAGCATCACCTGCTTCAAGTTGAATACACCTACAATGGCCACTTCACGGTGCTCGGGTTTCTTATAGCATGGTAGGTCATGTTCCAAGAGGCAGAATCCCAAGCGTTCCAAGGAGCCCAGGCAGAAAATGAAAGGCTTCTCAGATGTCCCAAGATGTCACTTTCACTGCCCTCTAGTGGTTCAAACAAGTTAGTACAATTAGGCTAAATTCAAGAGGATGGGGAATTAAACTCCATCTTTTGATGTGAGGAAGAGTATGAGTATTCCAGGAGGAAGGAATTGATAGCAGCCATCTTTGGACATTATGTACCCGAAGAGGTTCCACCAGTATTCTCACATGGATGAAAACTCATCTCAAGACTGCATGGGAATGCTTTAGAGGAGACACATCACAGCAAAACCTTCGTCAATAAATAATTTTGAATCTGTTCAAGTGTGTAAATTATTTAGATGTACCCCCACCCACAAGTTTCACTCTAAAGAACTCAGTAAATGTGAATTTATCCTTTAGATTTTAAAAATAAATTATTACATTCCGTTGACTTTCATTTTAAAGAACCTCAATATTGCTTTTTTCATATGTATAACAGAAATGAAACAGAAATCAATTAATCATAGCTTTTTCATTGTCATTGTATTTTTCTTAATTTTGCATTTTCACTATTGACTACTTATTTTCAATTGCAACAAGATTGTCAATATGATTATTAGTGGACCTAAAACAGTCATTGAAAAAAGATATATTAAACATATATTCCATACATGCATATATTAAAGATAGATAGATGAACATCCCTTTATGCACATAAGGTTTTTATTTATCATATTCTGCTAAGTTTATCTGAATGCTTTCTCTGGTATAAAGCTGGAAATAACATGAAGTGTAATTGTGTTGTATTTCCCAGAGAGCTTTTGTTACACCAGTATTTTAAGAAAAACTCCATCATATTTTACACAGCTCCCAGCAAGCAACAATACATTCAGTCACATCAATACTGCCTTTGCCTAGTTATCTTGAAGATCTACTGTCCATATTAATGTGTTAATCTTCCACACATTGAGGGAAAATCACAATATCTTATGGTTCCCATTATTTGGGTTCAAGGGTCTTATCAGTCATTACTAAGAACAGCAAGTTTCTCTACAAGAAAATGTTTTTGATAAGCAAGCCTATTAGAATTGTCCTTCAGAAGTATTGTCAGCATTCTTGCCATTTCATACACCTACAAATATTCTTACTTTTTCATGCTAATATTTTCCCTCTTATTAATTATCAACAAATTTATCTACCCTTAAAATTCAAATTAGTATTGCAATAACTATGAACTTATAGGACTATTTAGTTAATATTTTATCTTATTCTTTTATTGGTATAATATTAACAGAATGTTTTTCTACTAAAATTCAAAGCATTCCCACAAATGCCAAATGACTCACTTTAGCCATTAGGAAATTTCATTTTTCAAACCAGTTGCGTGAATCCTCAGAAACAATAACTTTTAAATTGCTTTGGATAGTCTTCTAGTGCTTCTGCTGTTGTCAGGTTACCACTTGAGGAATATTGTTCCAGTTCTTCAACAGGATAATATCACACCTATGTACCTGTATCTCTGAACAACAGTGTATAGATTATATAACATCAGTTGCAGTATCAGGGACTTATCTAGGTCCATTTCATATTTCCTAAATCAACTCTGGTACAAAGCGATTCCTTGAATACATGTGAATCAGTTATCACCTAGAATTAGTTACTATTGTCCTGCAAGGAGTTACCTAATCTGGAAGGAGATTGTGTGTGAGGCAAGGATTTCAACAGTAAATTAGCAAGATGAGGGCAGAAATTTCACTTCTGAAAAAGTTACTACAATTTGAAACAAAATTGGTTGGCAAGCCTTGTATTCAATATTCTCTACTAATCTGACACTGGGTATTTCTTTGAGATTGAGGTTCATCTGAGGATGCATGTTTTCTGTCCTTACTCGTAGTAAGGAGTAAAAGTGTGTAATTTCATAGAAGTACTATTAGCAGGCCATTAACCGGACAGAAGTATGGGTGGATTTCTGGAATACTAATAGACCTGATCAAAGTAAGCCACATGTAAGTGGTGTGTTAAACATATGACTCATAGAATGTCACCTAATTGAAAACATCTTTTGATTTCCTCCTGTCCCTTAACATTTTTTTCCAGTGGGGAAGGAAATCCTCCCCAGCCTTGGATATAAATTTGGACATATCCTATGAGTACCATATTCTGTTTTAGGCAATGGATAGTCACTTAACCTCATAATCGTAGACTCTATTTAGAATACAGAATATCTATCAAAATACTAATTAAACACTAACTCAAGAGTATGATTTCTTAAAACATTTCTCTCCTCCTTCAACTCTACTTCTATGTTAGTCCTGAAGAAGTCTACCTGTTTTCATGTTCAGTGATATAGTTGATCTCTACTCTCTTCATATTCAAGGCTTTCTACTCTAGCTGTGGTTTGGTCCACCAGAGGAGAGAAGAGATATAATAGAATACGAAGAATTTTACTTGAATTGGGTGGCTTCTCTGTTTCTGGTTCTGGCAGGGGTTTAACACTGACTTTCTTTTTCTTTCTCATGAGCTGCTATTGGAAAATTTTCAGATATTTTTGTCTGTGACTGATATTTTTATTCCTTTGAACTGAGAAGGTGCATTTCTATACCTGTTGGACCCTTATGACATTCCACATTCTCTACAAATCTAGTGTTTATCTCCTGTTTTTTTTTTTTTAAAGTTTATTTTTTAAGAGCAGTTTCAGGTCCACAACAAAATTGAGGTACAGAGATTTCTCATATACCCCCTGCCCCCAAACACACATAGCTTCCCCCACTATCAATGTCCCTCACCAAAGTGGTACATTTGTTACAACTGATGGACTTACATTGAGAATCATTATTCTCCAAAGTCCATAGTTTACACTATGGTTCACTCTTGATGTTGTATGTTCTATGGGTTTTGATAAGTGTATAATGGTACGTATCCATCATTGTAATATCATATAGAGTATTTTCACTGCCCAAAAATCCTCTGTGTCCCATCTATTCATCCCTCCCCACCCCCAATCCCTGGCAACCACTGACCTTTTTATTGCCTCTGTAGTTTCGCCCTTTCCAGCATGTCATATAGTTGGAATCATACAGCCTTTTCAGATTCGCTGCTTTCACTTAGTAATATGCATTTACAGTTTATCCATGTTTTTTCATGACTTAACAGCTTATTTCTTTTTAGCACTGAATAATACTCCATTGTCTGGACGTACCATAGTTTATTCATTCATCTACTTCAGGATATCTTGGTTGTTTCTCAGTTTTGGCAATTATGAGTAAAGCGGCTACAAGCATCAGTGTGTGGGGTTTTGTGTAGATAAAGACTCAACTCCCTGGAGTAAATACCAAGGTCCACTGGCCTGTATGGTAAGTGTATGCTTAGTTTTGTAAGAAACCACCAGACTGTCTTCCAAAGTGAACCATTTTGCATTCCCACCAGCAATGAATGAGAGTTCCTGTTGCTCCACATCCTCACCAGTATTTGGTGTCATTGGTATTCTGGGTTTTGGCCATTCTGATAGGTGTGTGGTAGAATCTCATTGTTGTTTTAATTTGCATTTTCCTGATGACATAGCTCCTGTTTTTACTACTGAAGTTCCTCAGTATTTTACTGCCCCTATGAAACTGGATTCAAAATGACCTGATGGAGGGCTTCCCATGGAGGGCTTCCCTGGTGGTGCAGTGGTTGAGAGTCCGCCTGCCGTTGCAGGAGACACGGGTTCGTGCCCCAGTCCGGGAGAATCCCACATGCCGCGGAGCACCTAGGCCCGTGAGCCATGGCCGCTGAGCCTGCGCATCTGGAGCCTGTGCTCCGCAACGGGAGAGGCCACAACAGTGAGAGGCCTGATGGAATATTCATTCTCATATGTCTCACTCATTCTTTGCCCAACAAATTGAGGTTCAGGCTGCTCCCATTGCAGCATCTCTATCTTAATTTTACAGATTAGTTAAGCTTTCTAAAGTGGCCACAAGACCTTCCAGCAAACATGCTCTTCTTACAATGTAATATTCATATACCTCCCCTTAAGATGTAGGGCCATTGTTCTCTGAAGAAGCCTAGACCACATGGAGGGGTATCAAGTGTAGAAGTCCTAATTGATGGTCCCAGCCAGCATCAACTACCTGACATGTTTGAAAGCCTTGAGTCGTCCACAGCCATTGACTCCTCCAAGCTGAGGCCTCAGACGCTGTGAAACAGAGATGAGTCCTGTTCCATGCTGTGCCCTGTCTGAATTCCTGCCCCCCCGTGAGTCCTGAGTATAATAAAATGTTTGTTTTATGCCACTAAGGTACAGGCAGTAAAAAAAAAAAAAAAAAAAAAGGAATAAAGAGTGAATCATGCATCAGCCTCCTATGTCTTCCATATGCAGCAAATACATTTTGAGCTTTAAGTAGTCTGATGGATCTTCCTCAACTTGTACCACCATTTTATTTTTTCAGTAAGTCAACAGATTTTTTCAAAGAAGTTTCTTCAAAATCCTTCTCCTTAAAGCCCTAATCCTTTTTCTAACAGCTGGGTCAAGGGGACATGGAGTGGATTCTTGTAGAGTTCCTTTGTAAATGCACATAATAATCTGGCTTTGTTGTATCTTGGTATCAGGTTAGTGTCAAAACATCAATTTTAATATTTGTTACACACAGTATACAGCATCCATAGAAGTTTGGACCAGAAATGAGAGGTATTTTTCCTGTGGGCCTCCATAGACAGACTTTATACTATGCCCAGAGAATGACCAAGGACAGCAATATATGACCCAGGACAATTTCAAGGGCCTACCTTTAAAAAAATAGAATTGAATTTCTGGAGTGGATAAGGGTTCTTAAAATGGGTTTTGCTTCTCTTAGAGTAAAGAATTAATTATTCTGATAAGAGGATGGATTGGAGTCTAAGTAGCCTGACTGCTAAAATTTGACCAAATAGAAAAAGGATTAATTGACTTGAGAAAATCAAACCAGGAGGTCCAGTTCTATATAATAATATACCAGGGATATAAAACAAATAAAAATGAGACAATATAAATAATAGAAAAAATATTTCCCACAGACAAATAACAATGCTATTTTTTAAAAACAGACTTTATTTTTTAGAGCAGTTTTAGGTTAACAGAAAAATTGTACAAAAAATACAGAGTTTCTATTTATCCCTGAGCCCTGGCATATAATTTCTCTTATTATTAAAATTTTGCATTAGTACATCAATAGATGGTACACTTATTACAGTAGATGAACAAATATTGATACGTTACTATTACTATTTTCTAGAAGAAGAATAGGGGCAGAATCTAGGTACCATTTAAAATGCACAAAATGACTTTCCCTTCTGAAAATATATAGTTCAAAATGTAGAAACATAGCTTCAAAGCCTTCTTCAATAGCTCAGTTTATGGTTTGAATAGGCTTTTTTTTTTAAGCGTAAATTTGTTATATATATAATTAGGCACTAGAGCCATTTCTCATCACTAACAAGATAGCGTGAACCACCGTCCAAATCAGTAGGAAGTCCTATCCATTCCACCTTCAAAATATATGGAAAATCCATTCACTTCTCCCTTCCTGTCAGCACCCTAGGACAAACCACTATTATCTCACTCCAGAATTATTGCCCAAGCCTCTTATTTCTTCTCTGTGCTTATATTCTTACCTGCATTACAAAGAGCAGACAGAACACTCTTTAAAATGTAAGTATCACTGCTTCTGTCTCTTATTAGTATGTATTCTATATGTTTTGTCTTCATCACTTGTAAAACGGGTACAAAAAGAGTACGTACCTCACAGAGCTGTGAATATTAGATGACTTAGCATGTATAATGCATTTAGAGTGAGAAACATGATAAGCATTTTAAACTTACACTAGAGTGTAAGTTCTATGTAAGCACATTTTTATCTGTTTTGTTCATCACTCTAATACTCAGTGCCCTGAAAAGATGCTCTGCATGCAATGCATAACATAATTGTTGCATAAATGTGAGATAGTAGCATTGGGAGACAGGTGTCATTTAAGAGAACGATTTTAAGACAAAAGAGAAAAAGTATTTGACATGTCAACTGAAAAAAAAAAAGTACAATGTGACAGTTGTGAGTTAAGTTTTTGGGGGGCAAAATGAGGACTATAGCCCAGGAGACAACATTTCAGATAGCTCTGAGAGTCTGCTCCCAAGAGGTAGCAGGGAAGGTCAGTATATATGTGATTTTGGTGAAGGGGGAATACATGCAATCAAGCACATGTTTTTGGCAGAAGGTTGCTGCTACTCTCATGGAGGTTACTGTTAGTCAGGAAGAGCAGACATCACCATGAAGAATTTTAGTGCTTTTTTAGATAAGAAGAGATGCAAGAATTAGGCTCATAAAACCTTCTCCTGAAAATATCTAACTATCTGAAGACCTGTTCTGCAAGTTTTTCCCAGAGCACAGAGTGTCTCATTCCTGATCTCCACCCTGAACTCCTTTCAGGGATTATTGAAGGTCAGCAGCTGCAGTGGCTCATAATTTAATCCTTATAGAGGTAGATGGCAAGTGCCAAAGGCAAGTGCCAATTTGTAGGTGACAGGCAAGAGTAACAAATGTGTAAATGCTGGGCCTTGAGAATGAAGAATGAGGTCATTTGAGAACTTAGTCACAGCTGGGAAGAAGACTCACTGAAAAGATTCCATGACCTAAGCTTCATTTCATAGAATTAGATAAATTTTTCATAGATAGGTACACAGATGTATGCAAACTACATATGCATATGCTTGTGTATATTTGGGTGAACATTCAGAGATACGGGAGAGGCAGTATAACAATGAAAGATACAGCTTTTGGAGCCAGACTGCTTGGGTTCACATCCCTGCTTTACCACTTACTGACTGGGTGACTATGGGCCAGTTCTGTGTTTCAGCTTTCTAATCTATAAAATAATGATAATAACAGCAACTACTTCAGAGTATTGCTTTGAGGAGTAATTGAATTCCTATTTGTGATTAGTATTTGAAATTATAATCTGAAGTGAATATTTATACTTGGAACAGTGTCTGGCACACAGTACAATAAATACTATATAACTTTTTGCTAAGAAATATAAAAATTAATACTTTTTATTTTATTATATTTTAAGATTTATTTAAGAGATGATGACATTTTTATTGGGTTTTCTTTTTTTTTTTTTTTTTTTATTTGGTTCTTATGCCAAATTAAAGTTATAAAGGATATCACCAAGTGACAAATTTTAGGACAATATTAATAAAACAGCGGTAAACATTCTCCAGCTTTCCTGTGAAACCTCACATTTAAAAAAAATCTTCTAAAATAAAAATGAGATCCTGACAATATTTTTACATGTAAATTTAAAAGTCAAAATCAAAACAAAACATAAAACAAAGATAAATACTAGCATCTAAATGGAAAAATCTTGCTGTTTCTTTGACAAATCTCTGGGTAGGGATATTAGTTTTGGAACCTCTACTGCTGTTATTGAGTCTTTCAGGTCGCTGTAGTTTTGTAGAACCCAGGACGGTGCAACAGACATAGTGGGCATAGCAGGGTGATGGCAGCTCCTGAACCATTTAAAAAAGTTTAGCATCCATGATTAGGCATGTTAGGCAAGTAATTCTACTCAGAATTGAAATGATTTTTAATAAAGTTTCTATCAGAGAGAGACTACTTTTAATGTCTTCTGACTAACTCAGTGCAATATGCAAAAGGCACATCATATCAGGCTAGCTTTGAAGACTGTGTAAACACATGCAGTAGTAAAGTTATTGTTCAAAGTCAGCTTCATTTTTGTTGATGATAAACATGACTGTGTGTAACAGAATTCCTAGAGTAAAAATAAGCTGTTCTTGTAGAAGGTTGTATTGTGTGTTTACATGGTTTTCAAATCCCTTTCTTATTTTCCCCCATTATCAACATGGAAGTGGAAGTATTGGAAATAAAACTATAATACGCATGCACACACACACATGTACTAGATGAAGCCACATATGGCTAATTAATTTTAAATTTAATAAAATTAACAAAAAAATTCAGTTCCCCAGTCACACTAGTCACAAACACTCAAAAGCTACATGCGAATGTGGCTAGTGGTGACTGTATTGAACAGGAATTATATACAACATTTTTAGTATTGCAATAAATTCCATAAGGCAATATTAACATATAGCTCTGTTATAAATAACATATACACTTAATATTTATTTTAAAATGTATTTAAAATATTCTGCATAAGCAAGGAACTTCCTTATTTTTTTCCATTGGATAAAAATACTCAAAAACAAGCTTGAATATTCTTCCCATTTCTTATATACTTCAAACCATGATGCAAAATGTATCAGGAGCAAGTAAATCAAGAAAAGTCTTTGACTATATATTAAAACTAATCTAAGTCAAGCTAGCGTTTGTTTGTTTTTTCCCACTAATTTAGAAAGTTTTATTTTTACCTGTAAAAATAGAAAATATATTACAATCGAATTCCAAATACTATGAGCTTCAGTATACTTCCAATACTATGAACCATGAATGGAATTTAACACTGAAATACTAGAGAAGTCTCACATGGACTCTGTAGTGGGGTTTAGTTCCCCAAGGAGTGAAAGACCATTTCCCCAACAACTCACAATAGGCACAACATGTATGTAATAATTATTATTCATATATAACACTTTATAAAGTTAAAATGACTCAAGTATTTAATAATCTTTAACAAACAGAAAAAGGGCAACTACATACATTTTTACAGTTGAAAAATGTAAGTATTAGATTATTCTTTATGAAAAAAGTTAATAAAGATGGTAAATTTGACCTAAAAGATAAATATTATTAGTATTTAAACACAAATTATTTAGCACATATTTTTTGTAGAGATTTAAAAGAAACATTCTCTGCTCTTTAGATTTTTCGAGGTCCTTGGGGTGATTGGAATGTGTTTCAAAGTCAGGCAAGGATAGGAAGAACCATATGCTGATTGTCAAAGGATTGGTATAAGTGAGTTATATAGAATTTGCAATTACCAGATAATTATAAGCATATATTAAGAAATGTTCATCTTCCATGTAAACATGTTAACAGCCACGGTAAAGAAACACACTATGATTAAAATGATATAGAACCCCTGACTTAAAAGGTAAATATTAGGTATATTAAGTTTTTTGGGTTGTTAAAGCTCACTTGGAAATATAATGATATGTCAGTCAAGACCTGTTCTTTTATTTTTTAACCATTTAATATACACCAAAAAAAACCCCCCAAAAAAACAAGAGAACGTCAAAAATGCAAACGTGGTAGCTGATTTCAAACTAAACTGAATTATTATAGAAAACATTTTTATAAAAAGAAACTTACCCACAAAATCCAGCTTAAGAGGTAATTAAGGAATCACTTCTCTTTGTCTGACACTTTTAATCTATCTCCATTTTGATTGTAGTAAAATAATGTTTTGCATTATTCATACAAAAATAATTAAAATGTTTAAGTGAGAATGGTTATTAATATGGATAACATTATTTATAAATTTAACTATTTGACATACCAAAGTATTTTTATTGCAAGACCTAGCTTTGCCTTTTCCTGAAGCAGGGCTAAAAGTGTCTTAGTACACTAAGATCTAGTGCACTATAGCGCACTAAATAAATATTAAGTTTATTTTGATAGGCTAATTTGAATACTTGAAGAGAAATTAATAGCAACAGTCCTGTAATATTATCTTATTCATTACGATGGAAATAATCATGCAGATTTCAATATATAAAGGATTATTTTAAAGATAGTTTTACTTCTTTCAGTAGTTGTCCCTTGTTTGGTATTTAGAATATGATATTTAATGGTATTTATTCTAATTCAATCAAAAAAAGTTGTTTTGACACAGCTGGTCATTCTGGGGCATGAAAGATAAATGATAATATAGCACCAGTAAAAATAAATTTAAATATATTATTAAAAATTCTCTACATAATTTAGTTAAAATAATTTTTTATGGATACCTGATGTCACACAGACTATTAAGTATATTTCACTTAAAAATTGTAAGTTACTTGAATCTAATAGAATTATTTGGCCATTTTGCATAACCTTTAGTACTTTATTACACTTCATATAATAAAAGTTCATGCACTAGCTTTCAGAATCAATTCATACCAGGAGTAAGTTTAACTCAAGCCAAAATAGTAACTGTAGAGATTCATGCCTTAGAGGGTGAGGGTGTGATTCCTCTCCTCTTACATAACTGCAATAATTTGGAACTCCATTATGGGATAATATACAATGTTTGTATTGGAATAATTCATATGTCTGTGCCCTTTAATACATATAAACTTCCGATTGTTAGGAACTAAATCCAAATAATTGTTGTACCTTCCCCATAATGCTCAGCACAAATGCACAGGAAAATCTTGCTTAGTAAATTGTTACTGAATTCGAAAAGTACTAGAGAGTATGTTTTCACTGAATTAAAATTACATGCACTCACAATGCATATTACATATATAAGATATGTACATGATATATGTAATATATATATTTTTCCTTTTACTATAAAATACCATACAATATAAGAAGAAAATGCAATATGACAGCAGAATAAACCATGTCTTCATGTCTTATGAAGCCTCATGTTGCTTTTTTTCTGTGAGGTTTTTAAGATTCGACATGCTAACAATACAGTATCCAGCACTGTTTTGAATATCTTCTTCCAGAAAAATATTAACTACCTTCTAATATCAAAGAAAAATTTCCAAAGTAAATAGTGTATGTGCTTTATTCTCTTAAAGCAAAGGGCCTCAAATTAACTATATATATTTGACTTTGTGGATTTATTTTACTTTAGCTGTATGCATGCTAAAACATACAATCATTTAATTAATTTATATTTAAAGGTGATGAAATGACAACAATAATACTGTTTAGAGCATGTCTCTAAATTTTATATTAACAAAAAAGACTTAATGATACCTATTCTAAGTAAAAATGAATATTTTAGACCTAACGTTTTGACATACTTGTGGATCAATATTCTTTTTACTCATGTTGCTTCTATCTTGACCTTAGAGAACACAAATTATAGATTTAAAGTGGATTAATTTACTCTTTTACCAAAATAAAATACTTAGGACTTTCTCAAGCCTTGAAATATGCTCAGTATTAAACATTATAATCCTTCTTTTTTTTCTCAAAGGAATTAATTGCAGGTTAAGTTTCTCATCATTTAAAAAGCAAATAGTATTTGTGAATACTATTATTTCTGCTATAAATGAAAGCTTAGACTAGTTTTTAGTGTCATATATTCTTTATTTAATAAAAATTTAATCATTCTTACCTGAATCCAGACCACATATATCATGAAGAACAATGGTCTTAGAGAATACAGAAGAATTCTGAAAAATATAGTACTGAAAAATTAGACATGAATGCTTTTCTGAATATATATGATTCAAACAGACAAGTGCAGATAAATCTACATGAGTATTACATCTGGCTCATTGAATGGCTTATAATTTTGAGACTGTCACATGTCAGCAAATATATCAACACTGCTAGAAAATCAAAAAGGAAGTACATTTCTGTTAAGTGCAGTTGCTTCTAGCTCACGTAAGGTAACTATGACTATATTTTAAATAAAAAGTTACTTTTTGAAAACAAATTATTTTTACTCATATCACCATTAACTCTTCTGAGTGAAGAGACCTGAGCACTAAAAAGAGCTCAACAAATATTTTAGAATGAATATACATATACACATTATGTATGTATGTACGTATGTATGTGTATATATAAATATAAAATGTATAACACAAATGGTCAGATGGTTATGGTAATTCTATTTACAATCTTGTTTTGAAATTGATAATCATGTCAAACCCGTGGAATCTCACTCTAGTCAAAGATCAAGAAAATTACATTTCAATTCATCTTCTTTGAGATGAGTTTTTAAAAGGCCATTATATTCTACACACGCAAAAAACAGTGTCTAAAACATGAAGTATGTTTTATTTTAATATTTAGAAAAATCTTGTAATTATTTATTTTCTTAAAAACCAAAATCAGATTATGACTTTCAATTATCTGACCAGGTAAGTAATATATTATGTCATGCCTGACAATGATTTATTTAAACAAACAAAAATTGTGAATTGTAGGTGAATTTTTAGGTAGGGGTGAGGATACAAATCCAGGTTACTCAGCTCTTATTGTTACTCTGAAGTAAATACCAGTTTATTTGTACCATGATATTGTACCTTAATTTGGAAATTGTACCATAATTGGAAATATTGTATCATGATTTGGAAATAAGTGTGAATCCTAGAAATAAATCTTAGGTTTTCTTTTTTTACTCTTCCTCTTTTCCCTCTATCCTTCCTTCTTTCCTTCCTTCCTTCCTTCCATTCATTAGAGCCTTTTCCTTCTAGCAGCCCAATTTTAAAAGAATCTCCATGGTGTTCTCTTTACAGTATAGTCTCTAAGATGCAATACTCAAGCAAAATATCAGAATTTAAGTTAAAATTTTCATAGTAAAATATTTTTACTCTAGGGTTTTTGGGGGAAACAACTTCTTTTTAGTGGTATTCCATTCAAAAATTCTTGTAAGTCTAGTTAATTTAAAAACTAGAAGTTTAGAAATAGATTAACATAGTTTACATTTCTAAGTTAATAAATAGTATTATACACTCCTTCAGTTTAACAGAATATAGCATATTTTTGGCATTTATAAGGAGTGTCTTCTTTGGCCAAAATTTTTCTCTTAGTGAGTTGTTAATGACATCTATAAAACTATCCACTGTAAGTGAATTTAAACATTTAAACATAAGGAATTCAAATTTAATTATAGAAAGGTCATGAAAAGATACTCTTTGACAGTAAATAAGATTATTTCAAATCAAAACATTAGTATATTGAATCATCAAACGCTTTTAAGAACTCTTATTTAAGCATAATGATTTATATTATAACGTAGTCTTTTAATTTTACAGTTTATAAATTGTAAACTGACTTTGCAAAAGCATATTGCAAATGATATTGACCAGTCAATATCTGTAAGAGTGGTAATATCAGTAGCAAAATCAGATTTTACTCCTTTAAATACTAATATATAAACTCCATACTTGGTTATCTTTTCAGAAGTGATTTGCATACATTTAAATTAGTGTGGACACGTTTAAAGAGAGGCAGTGTTTGAATTCCTAATGAAAGTGGAAGCACAGTCACCAATCGGAAACCTTCCTCAGTCTCAAAATCACTGGCATTTCACATTTCTCTTTTTGTAGCTGACTTAGACGTGCGGCATCTTTTGCTCTCCTTCTCTTTGCCTCCAACTGACTATTAATGCGATAACTGAAACCACTTCTACTGTATGTGACACAAACATAGCAGCGCTGAAACGCGTCGACTGGAAGGCTGCTTTCTCCTCCAGAATTCTGTAAGCGTCGAACGCCTACGCTTTGCTCCTTCATTTACTCCTTTCCGAAATCTCGCCACTGTGCCATTTCCCTCCCTCTGCCCTATGGAAGGAAAATATCCTCTACTCTTTACAATATCGCTGTTTTCTCTTCTCGGTTCACTTTTCTCCATTGCCATAAATTTTTCTTCAAAACATTCTGATGAGTTTTGAGGAGGGCTTTTTGACCTCACTCGACTGTAATACCCTAAATCTTTTCAAGAAACAAAACGGTGATAATAATAACAGCAAAAATGTATTACAGAACCCCCACGATAGTGACACGGGTTCCTAGGCGCGCCCTTCACAAACGCGTGAAGTATAACCTGAGCGCATTCCTCCTTCCGCGTGATGAGCTTCTTCCACCTGAGAGCAGCGGAGGCATTTTTCTTGTCGACTAACCCCCTCTAGCGCCGAACTGGCAGCATCCGAGCGGCGGCTGTTAGGAAGGCAGAGCGCGAGTCTTGGCGGAGCTCAGCTGCGCTCGCAGCTCGGGCCCTGCCCTCTAGGCCCGCCTAGGCCGCGGGCCGAGAGCTTGAGGGCCAAGCGCGCTGAGACCCCACCCTGTTAGCACCTGTGTTGCCCGGCCCCCTACTCCCAACCTTGGGGGGCGAGGGCCGCGTAGTCCCACCAGGCAGCGGGCCGCCGCGGCTTCCCACCGACCCGAGCGCTGGGAGGGAGTGGGCGCCGCGAGGGGGCGGCTTGAGGGCGCGCGGAGAGAGCTGTTCACTCGCAGGCAGTCGGCGCCGCTGTGGACGTGGCCACGCACCGCTCAGCCCGTGGGTTCTCTGAGCGCGAGGTCCGACGCCGCCACGCTGCAGGCGCTCCGGGCCCCCGGAATCCCAGCGCCCACGGCTGCGACAATGCTCGTGACCTCCACTGCGAAGTCACGGCCGCACGGCGACGAGAAGACCTCAGTGAGCCCTGGTGCCAGGCACCCGCCCCTATCCAGCCTGATGTGACTCTCTGCTGCTTGCTCTCTTCCTTCTCTCTCCCAGGACTAGCAGCGGAGGCGGCCGCAAAGCTGAGGCTCTCGCCCTACTGGGCAAGTTTGGGCGACCCGCGCTGAGGAGTGGTCAGGCTGGTCCGCCACCGCCAAGCTCATCCCGGACCCGGTGCGTTTGCCCACAGCACTCGCTCCCCTCTGGCGGGAGAAATGTAGAGAAGTCGCGGGTAGCCGTGTTGGGAGCTGACTAGCCCTAAAACGCTGGACGCTGCTGCCGCGAAATGGGGAGCAAAGTGCTTGGGGGACTAAATGCGGCCTCAGAGATGCCCGGGAAGCGGTTCTCGAGGCCGAAGCGCGGCGCAGACGCGGCCGAGCTGCAAGTGTCTGCTCTGCGGGTCGCTGCCGTCGCCACCTAGGCGAGGGGCTGAGGGCGCAGCTCGGTAGCTCGCTCGCACAGCTCGTGGCCCCGCGGAGCCTCTTCAGTCGTTCGGCTCGCGCCGCACTCGCCGGAGGAAAGTTCCCGCGGCCCCCGCCCGCTTCACAGCTGCTGTGCCCTTCTTGCTTTTGGCTCTGCAAGAGTCCACTTCAGTCCGGAGAGGCGCTCGGGCCGTCAGAGCTGCAGGAGCTACCCGCCGCACCTGGTCCTCGTCCCTCCCCCGCTTCCGGCCGTGAGGCGCCCTCCCCCGCCCCCTCGTTCCCCTCCCCCAAACTACAGCCAGAGCTAGCTCCTGCGCGCACGCTCTCCCGGGCCCAAGAGAATAGTCCTCGCGCAAACGGGACACGGTGGTGGATGCAATTCCGCTCGCCTACAGCCGTCAGGAGCTCCCTGGCGCCTCAGGCAGCGTCCTCCTCCGAAGCAGCTGCGCCTGCCCCTGGGCAGCCTGGACCTTCGTGCCCTGCCCCCGGGGCCTCGCGCGGGGGGCGCCCCGGGACACCCCCTGTGGGCCGGGTGGAGGAGGAAGAGGAGGAGGAAGAAGACGTGGACCGGGACCCGTACCCTACGCGGAACACCTGGCTGCGCTGCTGCCACTTCTCTCTAAGGGGGAGAAGAGAGCCGGGGAGAGCCATGGGGGGCAGCGAAGTCCGGGAATTTCTTTTGCAATTTGGTTTCTTCTTGCCTCTGCTGACAGCTTGGCCGGGCGACTGCAGTCACGTCTCCAACAACCAAGGTAAGGGACTGGGCGCAGAAGCGAGAGGGGGCGGGAGGAGGCGGGTGCTCTGAGGACCGGTGCAGTGGTCGCCTCCTGCAGGTAACTTCGTCCCGGGGTAGGCTTCTCCGGGCTCTCTACACGAGGGGGTAGAGGATGTCCCCTCCCCAGAGCGCTCTGTCCACACCGGCCGGGGCCGGCGACCTCACGAATTCCGGTCCCTTCTGCTTCCAAATGTCTTTAAACGGATGCGTGAGCATCAGCAGCAGTTGGGTCCCAGCTCTGGCGGCCGCGGGCCCGCTCCCCGCTGCGCGGTCTGCGCTGGAGGTCAGGCTCTGTGGCACAGGCTTAATGGAGACTTCTGGCTCTCTGCGGTCGCTCACAGCACGGTAACATGTAGGTATCTCCCACATGCCTTCAAGAAAGCAGATCGCTCTCGCTGTAGCCTCTGGCCGAATACCAGCGTTTTGCCTTCGGTAAACTAAGCCGCCCTCGTCCAGCTGCAGCCCCTTTACCCCATCCAGACCGAACGTAGACTTGTTGGAAATTATTCCGAATTATTTCTAGCCCAGATGCCCGAAGGGGCCGGGGGATAAGTGTTAGGTGTGAATTAACAAGTTGTGAATATCCTATTTATAAAGTCAGGTAAAGTGGTAAAGTGAAGATGAATAGTGTGTGAAAAGTGAAAGTGTGGTTTACTGAATGGAAAGCACTGAGAATTTTTGAACATTTTCTTGCCTTCTATCCAACAATCTTTATGAGACATATCTCATTGGATTTCTGCTATGAATATTTAAGGATCTATAAAAAACATAACCTGCATAATCTAAATCCTCCTAGACTAAGAGATGAACAACCATAAAAGTTTTCCAGCATGTACCTGGCTTGGTGCTCTCACTGGCACTGTGATGACTACCAATGTTACCTGTTATGTCACACTTTTACAAATACTTCAAATATAAAACTTCAATTATAGTTACCATTCAACATATAAGGCTTCGAAATAATTTGCAGATATATAAATGGAGGTCAGATGACATGAAAGTGTGCACTGTTTTTGCGAGGGTGAGAAGGTTGAGAGAGAAGGCAAAACAACACAGCCTTCTTTTTTGTTATCAGCATGTATGACCAATTTGTTAGAATTATTCAGAATCAATATTCAATTCTCATTTATACAACTGGTACTTTTGACATGTTTTTCTAATTCTTTCTCTTTTTTTTTTTGACCTACCAAATTGCAATCACAAATGCATATGTCAATTTGAAAATCCTACACAACCATCATGCCTGTGAGGATGTATCATATGAGTACCACCTATAGTGCCATACTCTCCTATGGCGGTGTATGCCTTCAAACACATCCCTTATTTGTTTCAAAGGAATATTGGCATTAAATATCAAAGGGGTAGTTACTTAATCTACCTCTGAAAATAGAAGATTGTCAAAAATAACATGTAATTATTTGACCTTTTCATTGAAAGGAGAGAGGAAATTTTTAATAATTGGAAGATCAGATATTTATGTTGTACCAATTGTGTCTAGGGCTACTAAAGAGATGTATACTTTGAAGTCAAGTTTACTAGAGATATTTTAACAGTTATTTCCTTGCAATCATTTCCCTAAATCAACATATAGTTTTTCATTAAGTGCTGGTAACCATCCAAGGCCCTGAGGATACCAACATAAATAAAACACATGTTACACTCTTCACATGACTAAAGTGCCATTCTACCAAAATGTGTCAAATATGACCTTTCATCTATTCATATTAAATTTAAGGACATAGAGAAGTTGTTTGTTAACCTCTTGCAGTAATTTTTATCTATTTTAATAACTTTCTCATACTTTTAAAAGACATTTTACCTAAAATATTTACCAATTATATGTAATTTATATGTGTTTTTATAAGTTAGGTTAACAGTGTTAGTATTACTCAGTTTACCCAACAATTAAATAAGTAAAGGTAGTCTCCTAAAACTCTTAATTTGAACTTGTACTAACATGCTAAAAACACAGGCGGCGCATTACACTTGGCTAATATAGTGCCTAAAGGCTAAGTTGGGTAAAATTTAGAGAAGTTCTTCAGCAGAAGATTATAGAGAAAATATGCTCAGATTTTTTTCATCAGACACAAATGATTCCTTTTAAAATGCTTTTTACAGCCTAAAGTCATAGTGATTAGAAATTATGCTTTATAATACTTTGAGATAATTTTTGAATACTGAAATCATCATGCTAATAGTTAATAAAATGTGGAACTTCAAAATGTTATTTTTATGAGCACTTGGGGGATATTTTCTTATTTGTAGCTTCATAAATAGATGACATGAATCAACATATCTTACCAATTTGTAAACATTGAAAACATGAGGTATTACAGAATTATTATAGTATGTACACAATATAGAAATACTAATGTAAAATATAAATCAGATTTTTTTACACATAATAATAAACATCAGTAATATGATAAATAGTTAATTTTAAGGATATTGTATTCATTTTCCTAGTAACTTTTCATCCTAAGAGCTAATGGAACTCATGTTTTATTTTTAAAATTGGTTATGGAGGGTAAAATTTCATTTTTATTTAATTTGCCTTCTCATTAAGGATATTCACAAGGTAAACTTTTTAATGTTTTTTATCTATTTTTACCAAATCATATAAAAACTTTCATGGTTGAATGAAGGAATCACCCTCTTCCCGTTTCCTAGTTTTCCATACGTAGGCAATAGTAAAACTATCAAAAAAGTGAACTAACTCATTTTTAACCTGGTGCTTAACATGGTGCTAAGAGTAACTTGAGTACAGGAAGCATCTCTTCTCTTGTTTTTTTAACTGCTGTGAAGCTCTGCACTATAAAGACAAATCAGTTTGACTCTCTCTTCCTGTTACCCAAACCTCCTTGAATCCATCAAAAAGTAGAGTTGCTTCCTAGATCACTTCATCTGATTAAGTAAGTGAAAGCATGATTTGTACTCAGATTTCTCTTATTCCATTAGTTTTCCCTCTATTTAAAACCATAGTATTTATTTCGTGTTGGTAATTTTTATGTAAAAATAACAGATTTTACCCTCTTAATATATGTAAACTTTTATTTCCGTACTAGTAGGATACTTAGGAGAATATAAAATACAATCTTGTTTCATATGTAAGTAACCAGGTGTATCAATAACAGTGGTTAGTAGCCACCAGGGATCCATTAATTCAGAGATTACTCTGCTTTAGTCTAAGAGTTGATGCACCTCTCAGGGTGTGACTCATGTTTCCCCAAATAATCAATACTCAAATAATATATTAAATCAAAATATGGTTTGAATATGAGAGTCTAGAGAGCTCATTTTACTACCAAGATTGTGTGAATTGATCTTTCTCCTCCACCCAGGAAATTCAGTGACAATTGAAATAAACAAGGAAAACAGTAGTCTGAGTCATTAGTTTCATTGAATATATTAATTTGAATGAATTGAGTGTAAAATACACTAAGTTGTGTGTAAATACAGGTGAACATAGCTGAGTAGAAAAATATCTGCTTAATAAAATTCATAGCCCCAAATTAGTTGAACTTCCATAAGTGTTGTTCACAAACTATAAGTCTGTTGTTCTAATATTTATTGAAGGGGAGGAATTGAAATATTTTCAGAAAGGTCAAGAGTGAGCTTAACTGAAAATATTTAGCGTTGTGTTAAATAAGGAAAACGGAATGATTTATAAAGAATATTTCTAAAAGACCTTTCACTTATATAAAATTTATTTTCAGCAATAAACTATTTATAGTTGTAAAGGTGTATATTGTAATCTCATGTTTTCTTATTTACCATAAGTATAAAAACAACCTAGAATGCAATTTTATTATGCATTTACAAATTGAAGTAAGCCATTGTGTAATTAGTCATTATGATTAGTGTTTAAAATAGAAATATAAAATATCATTGATATGCTAAATGTGTTTTGCTCTGGGTTTGGGATAACACTATGTCTAAAAATTTTTTCTTACACAAAAATTATACAGTGTTCTTTAAGGATCTCTTCTTCAAACTAGGAATAACATGAATAAAGCAGTTTTAATTGAGATTTTCCCAAGGGGAAAATATATATCTAAAATTAGTGGTTAAATAACATCATTTTACATTTTTAATATTTTCAACTTTTCTAATAAGGAATTTGTATTACTTTTATGTTACAAAATTAAATATTGAGAAAAATACTAGAGTTGAAATTCCCTTCTTCACTAATCACTCCTGCTATAAATAACTTAAGTGCAAAAGGCATCATAGATTTCTTGTATTTCCTTCTACCATTCCGCTTTCCCTATGACAAGCACCATATCTCAGTCTTTCTCTTTCATTCTTTTCTTTTCACACACATGAGTACTTCTGACTATATATTTCATTTGTCCTAAATGGCGAGAGAACAGATCTTATTTTACAGTGTACATAGTCAACTGAACCCCAAAAGTAATAGAAGTTTCTTCATTGTGTTCTTGACTCAACATTTCTTGGGAGTATAAATATGGTGGAGATCAGTACATATAGTTAAGTAATGAAAAGGGATTGACTTTGTTCAGTGTACTTTGTCAATCATGTAATCAAACTAAATTTGTACAGAAGGATTAAATTGTTTATACAGGGCTTCCCTGGTGGCGCAGTGGTTGAGAGTCCACCTGCTGATGCAGGGGACACCGGTTCGTGCCCCAGTCCGGGAAGATCCCACATGCCGCGGAGCAGCTGGGCCCGTGAACTATGGCTGCTGAGCCTGTGCGTCTGGAGCCTGTGCTCCGCAACGGGAGAGGCCACAGCAGTGAGAGGCCCGTGTACCAGAAAAAAAAAAAAATTGTTTATACATCCACAGTGTTATTTTTAAATAAATATTATATATATTATATCATACATATAAAAATTGTGCAACATAATTTAATATACTACATCAATAGTGTTCTGATCAACTTGCAATTTCATTAGACTGACATTAGTTCTTTAAAAAATGGAAATTATATTACCTCAACTTTTGCCTTATTTTATTGAGTACTGTGTTTTCTAGTTTAATATTTAGATGATTAAGAGAAAAAGAATAAGTAAGGCAGACTTTATAAATGCCCTCATGGAATTTATTTTCTAGTAAGGGAGACTGACAAAAAAATATTTAAGTAAATGAAACTACATGCTGTGCAGGAAAGAATACAGGCACTGAGCAAATAAAAGGAGGGACCTGCTATTTTAAATGTGATGGTTGGAAAGGCCTATCTGGGAGGTGACATGTAAGCCACATTCTCAAGGATGAGAAAGAGCTAATTGTACAGAATGGGAAGAAGTGCATTCTAGGTAAAGGGGATTGCCTGGTCAGTGACCTTGAAGGGAAATGAGCTTGACACGTTTGAAGAAATAAGTCCAGTGTGACTGGACCTTACTGAGCAAGGAAGAGATTTAGCACAAAGTAAGGTTTGAAAGATAGTGAGGAACCAGATACCACAGAGAAGAAAACAAGCCATGCAAAGGAACTGGGTTTTAATATTATCCTAGGTAAAATGGGAAGCTATTGAGAGATTTTAACCATTTTTCATTTTAAGAGCATTATGGCTAGTGAGCAAAGAGATGATTGGAAGATGGCAAGAGTAGAATTAGGAGTCTGTTGCAGTTACCTGGGGGGTGGGGTATGGTGGCCTGGCTAGAGTGGTGGTAGTGAGATAGGGAGAAGAAGGTGGATTTGAGATACATTTTGGAGTTAGGATTATGGGATCATCTTATCATTACAGAAAAATAAATGTAGATATTCAACATTTATATCGCTTTTTTCCCAAAGGGCTGAAAAAATTTTCCATTACTCCCCGTAAAAATGACCTTGCTTATAATAATTGATAATTGACAGAGGATAGGAAGGGTGAGGTGAGGCCCACTTTCCACTCTGTTCAGCTCAGACTATGATTTAAAATATAATCTTAACAGTTTTACTATTTCAAACCATTGTCAAACCATTGTACATAACATTGTACACTCATATTGGATCAACAAATGAAAATTTTTAATGCATTTTTGACATGACAACTTTCCATATATAGTTGTTTTTTGTCAGAGTGGATAATGGCACACATGGGCGGAGACATCTTCACAAAGCAATATGGTAATCCAACAGAGTCTGTTAAAATATAGAGCAATATTTGGAAGTTTGTCTTATGCACCAATTTTGTTCATCTTTGTTATGATCAGATTACTGTTACTGAGAACAAAAATGTAAGTGATGCTAGATATCAAATAAGCGTGTTTCACATATTTTCTATTAGTCTTCTTTTATCTCTGCATTTTGTTTCAATGAAGAGAAACAAATACACGTTCAGAAAGCCTATAAGAGATCCAGAAAATGAGATCTTAAGATGAGGGAAGAAACTATTAGGCTCTCCACTAAACAACAGTATATTGCATTTAATTTAAAAAATTTCCCTGACCGGTTATTATTCATTACAGTGAGTTGCATTATAATAATAATATATGAATGTAATCATTAAATAGAATCATAAAAATTCCTAACAGTCATATATACTTTGTATATATTTAGAAAATTCATACTCTGGAAATGCTTCATTTAAACATTTCTAAATATTCTTAAGTATACATATTCAAACATAGTAAATCTTATATTTTACTTTAGTGCTTAGAATGTTCTGGAGAATACTATTGAGATATATATATATATATATATATATATATATTTTTT
>NW_006787097.1:1559868-1602576 GCF_000442215.2 Lipotes vexillifer
ACGCGGGCCTCTCACTGTTGTGGCCTCTCCCGTTGTGGAGCACAGGCTCCAGACGCGCAGGCTCAGCGGCCATGGCTCACGGGCCTAGCCGCTCCGCGGCATGTGGGATCTTCCCGGACCGGGGCACGAACCCGTGTCCCCTGCATTGGCAGGCGGACTCTCAACCACTGCACCACCAGGGAAGCCCTACTATTGATATTTTATAGTGATTTCCTTTCAGTAAACATTGACTTCTTATGGGATATACAATTTTGTTTTTCAATGATAAATATTCTAGAACTGAGTGAAAACATTCGTTCTTCAAACAGTTATTTATCAGAGGCCTACTATTTGACAGGCAGTGTACTTACCATATATAATAAGTCAAGGAGAACTTTCCCTCCCAGAATATATGATCCAGTGAAGGGTTTCCAGTCTCTTTCCAAGTCTGGCAGGACAATTTTCTGTTTTCTTAAAATTAGATCCAAAATTAATTAGAAAAACTTTAAAAACACATTTGTTATATGGTAACATGTAACAAGTACTGTTGCTCAATTCTCATAATATATTTATGTACCATTTATTTGAAAGTAATTTCTATTATTTCATTACAGTTTATCTCAAAGTTAAAAAAATAACTCAACAGTCACGTATTAAGAATCTCCCTGTGTCAGGCATTATGCTAGGTTCTAAGTCTACAACAGTGATTATCATACAATCTCTGTTCCTTAGAAAATCAGTCTTCTCTGTTGATGTTATATATCCTTGAGTAATTGATATTTACTCTTTAATTACTTGATGATTTTTATGAGATGAAGAATTTTACAGTAAATGAGATCATGAGGGAGAGAAGGAAGGGGCTAAAGTAATACTACTAACACTTTCATGTGGTTTGTTTGTAAAATTGCTTCATAAGGATCTTCTAATATTAGTTTTATGGGTGGGCATATATTCTATTTAATTACATGAAAAGTAAACATAAATATGCATTTAAAAACACAACCATGCATAGAAAATATAAATATTTCACATCCGTAATGGCTTTCCATGGACTGACAGGTAGAGGGAAATTTTGTCTGAAGGATGTTAGACAAGCTTTTTTTGGTGTGTTTATTTAAGGTGGATTTATTATTAAAAACTATGGTTAATGGTGAAGAAGCTAGTTTCCAGTTTCAGATAGCAGCAAGCATACCTTTTAATTAAGCTTTGGAGTGGGAACTGGGATGAAAGTGTGTATTTTCAGTCCATGTACTGAAAAATAGATTCAGCTACTTTCCCAGGATACTGCTGTGTCCTCTAGCTGTTGGCCTGTTTGATGATCTGAACTTGCTGGATATAAATGAAAAATCACCCCTATTCCTTCTATTTCATTTTGTAACTTCAGTTGTAAAGTTGTACTTAACTTTTTGATCATAGAAGATATAACATCTCCTTAGAAACCGAATGTTCAGGAGGTACAATTAGTTATGTATTATTCTTACAATGTTAGGTATTTGTGGATATATGGGCTATTTATGTACATAATTTATTTACTTATGTTAACTTACTAATAATGTAACAGTAGAATAATTATGTATTCTTTCAGATTATTGTTATAATACTCATATTGGTGGTACATGAGCCTTGCAAAGAGAAACACATTCTTGTATAGTACATAGAGTATAATGTATAGAATAAGGAAAAGTACTTACACATGATTTAAAAGACATCAATATATGAAAAATTTCCTACCTATGATGACTAGGAAATAAAAAGGTATTACATTAATATGTATTCCAAATAAGAATTATCTAAAACTAACTGAAATGATTGCCTCCAAATGTGAGTTGAAATATATCTCAGTATCACCTTAATTTTTACTTTTAAAGGAAGAAATTTGTTCCTTATATTACTATGATACTTTAATATTGCTAAAAATAATTAAAATTAAACATTTAATTAGAAAATTAAACTATGTAGTGGCCAATGAATGTTATTCTAAAAGTTGATATCTAAGACAACTGAAGTTTATTTTAAAATATAATACAGTAGCTAAGTAGCTATAAACATGCAAAATGAAAGAAAAATAGGGATAGAAAAAAACTGAATTATGGTACTATTTTTAAAATGAACCTAATTGGTTAAGAAGTCTCTCTTGTTATATATATATATATATATATATATATATAACAATATCGTGGGTTAGAGCCTTATCTCTGCAAGTATAGAAATGTCCTGATGACAGACAACGTTAGCTAAATCTTTTAAACAAAAAAATCCTGAAAATTTCCTTTCACTCTCCTTCTGGATTTAAAGTATACTTAGACAACATTTAAACTGTGAATGCAAGTGAAAATAATTAGTAGTTGCCATTATGTGTGACAGGAAAGAGCTGAGCAAACTAACAGCATTGCACAAAATCATAAGACTTTTGTCAGTTTCTTAAATTAAATAAAATCTATGCATTAGTCCACTTGTTAACAATTATAACGCCTGATCAACAATGACAAAAAAACCCCAAGACTGCAGTAGCCACAATTTCATAACACAAGAACATTTAATGAGGAAACTACCCTGTTTCCTTGGCTGTTTTACATGCTCGATTTAATGAGGGAGCAGTGGGAAAGAGATCCTAACTTCTATCTGAAAAAGAAACAGAATTTCAGAAGTGCATATTGTTGGTATAACATATTGCTTAGCATGTTTTAAAATAAGTGAAAAATAACATGCTCCAATCTTATTTTTATGATACTACATTAGAGCAAAAATTGTACCTATATTATAATAACTTACTGTCTTAAAGTGTTATCATATAATAACTTCATTTTATAATTTAGAAAACTAGAGTTCACCCCAGTTATTAAAATAGCAGGTAGTTTGTTTATTTAAAATTCCATGTGTAAGAACCTTTATGATATTCACTAGTTTATGACCAAAAATCCATGTATATATATGCACTGTTTTCTTAGATTTTTCAAGAGCTCTATTACCTAGTAAAGCAAAAGTAAAATTTAAGAATTTATTTTAAAGTTTAGTATTCTAGAGTTTTAAGTACTTGTTAAAGCTAAATGAAAATTTTCCCTGAATTTATGAAACCTTAAAATCAGATGAAATTTTTATCCTGTTTCTGCTATAAAGTTCTGAAATACTTTTCCATTGTAATATAGATATAGTTATCTTTGGGTTTTTGTTTGTTCATTTTTATTTCTATTACTTATATATAAACACTTCAGTTCTTAATCTATATTGTTTATTTGTATATATTTTCCTAGAATTCTCAAATTAGTTCAAAATTAAGTATATATTCATCCAATTTTTAAATGAAATATATTGATACCTACTATGTTTTTTCACTGTGCTGGGAACAGGAAATGTAAAGATGGGTCACTTTGCCCTGGACTTCTGAGAGCTTAAGATTTAACTAATGAGGCTATTTATATGTCATTGAATAATTGACAAAGCAATATGGATTTAGCTGTTCCATAGATAAGTTCACATCTATGAACTATTGTTTACAGAGATGAAAAGGTAAAAGTACCATTTTCACTGATCTATGAATTAGTATATGGAGACATTGAGAAAAAATATTCATTCAGTATATTGACCATGCCCCTGTATTGGCACTGACTTTGTGTGCCTGCTAGAAATGAAATAGGATCTGGCCCCTGACATTAAGAACAATGTTGTAAAGTTGAAGAGATATACTTAACAGTTAAATACTAGCAATATAGCAAAGGTAAAGGGAAATAATTTTTAAAATTATAAACAAAAAATAATCTTGAGTTACATACGGGAAATGAAAATGAGTCTCACATTTATCAGGATTCATCATCATAAATATATATAAGCAATAAGAGAATTAAAACAAAAGACTCCTCTGGAAACTTCAATTTTTAAGCTACCTTGAATTAGTTATTCTACACTTGAAGATTAAAACTTACTCTCTGTATAGGTAAAAATAAAATCCAAGTGAATAATATCTTAGATTGAACATAGTTTTTTTTTTTTCTTTAACATCTTTATTGGAGTATAATTGCTTTACAGTGGGGTGTTAGTTTCTGCCTTATAACAAATTGAGTCAGCTATACATATACATATATACCCATATGTCCTCCCTCTTGCGTCTGCCTCCCACCCTCCCTATCCCACCCCTCTAGGTAGTCACAAATCACCCAGCTGATCTCCCTGTGCTATGCGGCTGCTTCCCACTAGCCATCAGTTTTACATTTGGTAGCGTATATATGTCCATGCCACTCTCTCACTTCGTCCCAGCTTACCCTTCCCCCTCCCCGTGTCCTCAAGTCCATTCTCAACGTCTGCGTCTTTATTCCTGTCCTGCCCCTAAGTTCTTCATAACCATTTTTTTAATAGATTCCATATATAGAGTTTTTAAGTAAATGGCACCAGTTGGCTTTTTCATGAAAAGTTTTATCATATTCTTTAAGAAATAGTGTGTTTGATGATGGTGGCTGCTTTTAAAAAGAAACAGCACAAAAACTATAACAACACAAAATCTTGATTTTAATGGATTGTATGTGGTTTTCTCTACTGATTATATTTAGTTGATGGTAAAATTGTAAAATCTGTATGATTTACACTATATGCAATTTAAAGATTAAAAATGTTTCTCTAGTTTCTTGCCATCTCTTACCATTCTTGTTTTATTGTGATTCTCTTCCCTACCTCTGTTAAATATTGGTTTTTAGAGGTGTTTCATAACTTTGAAATTGCTAGTATTCTTTAACATTTATGTTGAGAAATTAGATAAATTACTCTTTGATAGATCCTGTATTTTATATTTGAGAAACATGCCTGTAGAAGAACATAGAAATTGCTGCCAGAATTTGGTATTTTTAAACAGAGAAAAATCAATGGCAGATTATCCATGATTAGCTGTTGACATTTAGATTTGTACATTTATAATGTCAAAAAGCACTGAAAACTGTCAATTTAGTTTCTAAATTACAATAATATTCTTATTTTCAAATCCAACATTTCATGGTTTTCATCTGTCCTTCAACACAGAGATATATTTAAAATAATAATTGAAATAATTGCAGATCTTTTGACAAGCTGGACTTTAAATAATTAATTGAAAAATTACAGATCTGCTAAAAAGCCTAATGAATTACTCATCTCTTTGTGAGCATCTAGGTTTGTTGTTGTTGCCCTGATCGTGAGTTCAATACCCTAGTGCAGGCGTTATTTCTAACTTATGAAAATAAATATCTTTATAAAGGTATATTATGATTGGATTAATATTTCTTCTCCTTTAATCATTACACAATACCTAGAATATGGTCATGTATTGCCATGTCATAAAAATTATTTTAATTCTGTGTTAGAGTATGTATCATAAGTCTTTAAAGTATTTTCTCCTCCAGCAGATGATTTGCCTGGGCTGTGAGAATCTGAGTTGTTGTCAGGCTTTACTAGATTGAGGATATTTTTTGAGGTTTGATATCTTAATTGTAAAAGATTATGATTTTAAGTACATCCCACCACACATATGCCACATTTATTATGGAATAGATCCCATCCTCCAAATGCACACTAGCTTGGTTGGAAGTTCTGCTTCTAATGTGGCACCAGAGTGTAGGAAGCTTAAATAGTATCTATATAACTAAGGAAAAAGCCATAAATTTTCTTTTTAATATATTTGTCTCTGATATACTTAATGTCCAGGTCCAAGATTATCCTGTTCAATCAGTTGCTCTCAATTTCTTATAAAAAATTTGGACTTAATTCTCTTCTAATGCAAAATTAGGGAATATTTCATGCAAATGGACTATTTTAAATTTATCGTCTTTAGCTAGTCTTAAGTTGGAATGATTATGATTTTCTTTTATGTGTAAGTTCTTTATATACTACTTACATATGTCATGTTAATTCCAAGTACTTCCCCCAAGTTACCTTTAATTATGTTTATTACTGTTTGGATATCAAGATTGGCTTCAGCCTCCAAATTTTTCTACTTATAATTTTTCCCCTCTAATATTTGCTTCTGATGACATGCACACATTGAACAATAGGCAGTTGGGGAATAAATGCCCATTTACCAGTCACTCTAATAGTGCTTTATATACAAACGATAAGCTCCCTGACAAAATGTCAGTTGTAACTAATGTAACTTATGCTGAAGTGGGGTTTCTTACCTTCCAATTTTAATCTAAATCCTCCCAAATTCACTTATCTAATATTCACATGAACAAGAATGGCTGATACCTACCTAGTTATAGGTAGGTAGAAGAGGGGGAGGAAAGGTAGGCTCAAGTTATAGGAACATTTACCACATGGAATGAGGATGACAGAAAAGCGGTTTCACGTGGCTCTACTGCAGGTGTGACATTATGCTGGATCCACATACATACACAATCTTCCAATATTGTGTAGCTTGGAAAAACTCCTTGAGTGGAAAAGCTAGAAAAAAGTTGAAAGGGGGTTGAGAATTTGAGTAAGAATTTAGGCTTAATATCTAGCTGAAATCAAGGAACTTTCCTTCCTCAGTGATTATTTCTCAACACTTAATCTTTTTGGAAGAGTTTATAATTTTATGGAGTGATGCCTATTAATCTTTTTCTCAGTTACTTTTTAGTTTTTTTAATGTGTAGAGAATCTTTGCACATCCTATTTAACTGTATTTTCTAGATGTGTTATGGCTTCAGGTTAATATATATCATGCCTCAGAGTGTGCTATGACAACAAACATTTCTTTTGAAGATGTAAAGTGTTCTAGAAAGCAGTTAAGCAGAAAGTTGAAAAATATTCATATACTTAGATTATTAATTCCACTTTTATGAATTTAAATTCTAGGGGAATGCATAGATAAAGACAGGCCAAAATTTATATACAGGACTTTTCATTTCAGCCTTATTTATCAAACTGAAGAATTGGCATCAAAGTCAATGCCCCCAGATAGGAACATCTTCACAGAGACATAACTTCCTTTATTTGTAAAAATTTCTTCCATGAGGGCATGTGCATCAACAGGAGTCCCAAATCCCTCAATGTGAGATGGTGGAAAAACGTGTTTTGCTACTCAGAGAGCACATAAGAGAGATGATAGGAGAACAAGGAAGGAAGCCTTTGCAATAGGAGCAGTCTGATGGAGATTCTGGGATTTGTTTAGAGTAGCCAAGAGTATGGTTTAAAAATGATGGTGTCTGTTGTTCTATTTGAAATTGTTTGCATGACTGCGATGTTAACCATTTCCCCTACCTTCACCTCCAACATTTTATCAAACTCTGTTATACTTCAGAAAAACAAGAATAGAAATCAGTTCTAATTTAAGTTCAAAATAAATGGACAGCATCTTTGTACTTAAAGAGGATGTTTCTCTGAAAAACTCAAAAATGTTTTGTACTCAGCAGTCTCTCCCATTCATACACCTATAAAAATGTATCTCCAGTTGATGGAGGATTTGACATAGTAGGAAAAATGAAGAAAAAGACCAAATCCTTTTCAACTGTGTATATTAATTTAATTCTACCACTTTATCTTTTTATTCCACCTTTCCAAAGTAAGTAAGCAGCATAAATTACTGCACTTATTTTACTAATGGAATTTATATGGACTTTAAGTTACTTGGCAAAGCTGATAGAGCAAATTAGTAACCACAAAGGAAAACGAAAGCAGGCCTTAAGCCTGTTAGATCAGTGTACTTTCTAAATGAGAAGGAGAATTTCAGGCAACTCCTAGAATATTAAAAATGCAAGGGTATTGAATTTAAATATTGTTCCTCTACATTAATGTCTTGAGAAACTTCTAAAACACTTAACCTATATCACTTATAAATATTGATAATCTGTTTTAAAAGAATAGAAGAATTTTTTGGAAAATTATTTATAAAGAAGGATTTCTTTTACTGGATTATACAACTTTTTAAAATTAGCATTTAATAGTTATGACTTTAAGTAATATGCCACTTTTACTCCCATTTTCTTTATATATATTATTTTTGTGGTTGTAAGGCCCATTACTGTGTGCTTTTGCTTGTATGTTTATCATTTGTTTGTTTACTAATTCGTCCAGATGTTTAAACTGCTTGTTAGGCACTGTACAAGCAGTCTTGATTAATGAGCAATAATGACAATTTAAGTATCTAATGAGAAGCTGTACAGTTTGAGTCTTCAGCCCCAGACTCTCCGCCTTTTGGACTACTTTTGATTTTCCCTCAATTCAGATCTAGCATAGCAACTATCAAGTCTTAATGTCTATAAGAACTGCTGAAGAACTTTTTCAAATGACAGATTGCTGAGCCCCACTACCAAAGAGTTGGATTTAGTGTGTTAAAGATAGTGTTTAGGACTGTTCATCTTTAATAAGCACTTTGCTAAATGTAGATGCAGATGGTTTGAGAAACCCTGACTTAGGGATCCCTATCTTTATCCATTGCAGCAAATAGGGATTAAAGCTAGCTAAAATAAGCAGAAAAGAAATTTATAAGGAATTGGATATCGTATAAATAAAAATTGGATTTATAATATGAATGTTGGATTTATAAGACTTTGGATAAGATGATTCCACAGAACTGAAGAGACTCCTAGAGAACCAACTTTAGCAAAGGATAAGAATCAGGGCAGCACCTGGGATCTAGACATCAGGAATTAATCATCAGTCTCATTGGGCTGAATTGATTTCAACCCTTTTTTCCCTATAATTGTATTACTCAGCTAAAAATATCAGTTCTGCAAGAGTGAGTCTGAATGACCTACATTGGGTCATGAGCCCCTGCATCATAGAAAGAGTAGGACCCCTTGATTGACAGCCTTACCATTACTGGACACTATGGGGGACAAGGAATTCCTTAAAAATGCTGTCACTAAAACAAGTGGAATGGATAATGGGTGGCCAAAACCTAGCACATGTCTAATTACTGATAGTATAATATAATCACCCAAATAACTTCTTTTAGAATTTCAGTCCTTACATTAAAAACTCAATTATGAAATGAATATGACTTTGTATAATTAGAGTCTATAGTGTCTCCCAGTTCAGCCCAGAGGAGTTAGGCATCATATTGCTACTACCCTCAATAGAGTATTAGCAATTTAGGAGGCATATTATAATAGAATCATGAAGCCAGTCTCCCGAAAGGATAGCATATATTTGCTTTTACTCAAGTACAATTTGAAATATCCCTTGTTATGATAAAACTCTTATCCTGCAGTATAGAAGATAAGGAAACAATATAGATGGCCTGAACTAACCTTTTCTTTACAAGAAATTTGACTTCTACCAAGTGGCTTACACAAAATTTCAGTGCATTCAAAATACTGTACAATATTCTGGTCATTAACCATGTGCCTGGCTAACATGAGAAAATTTGTGACACAAGATATTGTGCCCAATATTGATCCAACTTCCATACACAATTATTGTGCTTTTAAAAATAAACCAATTCCTAAACTACAGAAACAAAATTGATATGCCTCTAAATGTTATATGTTAAAAATATATAGTAAATGATGTTTTAAGGGGCTTGGATTTTAAGATTGCTAGTGTCTCATTTCAAAATAATTACATTTCTATGGGACATTTTCCCAGAAATAGCTGTTCAAATGTAGTATAAATTCTGAGTTTTTGAGTGGTTACTCCTTTCTAGGCACCATTCTAAGTACTTCAGTGTATTCAGTTGTGTAATCTTTACAACAACCCATAATCTTTTTTATCTCAGTTTTATAGGTAAGGAAATTAGGACACAAAATAGGTTAAGTAATTTGTCACAGTGTTAAATGGTAATAGAGTGTTATGCATTCAATTGTGTACCCCCCAAATTCCTATGTTTAAGTCCTAATCTCAGGTACCTAAGAATATGACCTCTTTGGGAAATGAAGTTGTGCAGATGTAATTAGTTTAGATGAGGTCCTACTGGAGTAGGGTGGGCCCCTAATCCAATATGACTGGTGTCCTGATTAAAAGGGAGAAATTTGGAGATAGACGTGCACACAGGGAGAAGGCTACGTGAAGATGAAAGCAGATATTGCAGTTATGCATCTACAAGCCAAGGAACACCACAGATTGCCAGCAAACAACCTTAAGCTAGGACAGAGTCATGAAACAGATGCTACCTCATGGTTCTCAGAAGGAACCAACCCTGCTGACCTCTTGATCTAAGATTTCTAGCTCTCAGAACCATAAAACAGTAAATTTCTGTTGTTCTAACCCAGTTGTGGTACTTTGTTATGGCAGCACTATGAAACTAACATGCAGAGTAAGGATTTGGAGTTACACATTATAGCTCCAAAGCCTACATTCTTAACCAACACACTGTATTGTTTCCCTGAAGATAATTGAATAAATACATCATCTGTTAGGATGTAAAAGAGATCTAGACTAGGAAAGCTAATCCAGACTAAGAGAGCTAATAACATTTTTCTGGAACCTAATGTGCCTCTTTGTAAGGGCATTGAGAAAGGTACTTAAAAGTATTATTTTCCTTCAAAACTGCCAGTTACAAAATAGAAACAGACTATGACTAAATATGTTTGGAAAAAATCATGATCTGAGAACCATAAATTATAAATTTATATAAATTAAGTTTATTTAAATATCAAAAAAGTGTCATCCTTAATAACTTGAGAGAAAGATAGAAAACCTTAAGGAAGATCTCTGCTGTACCTGTTAGATGACTGTTTACCTGTATTTCAGTTCATGTAGAGCATAACTTTTGCATACACCCAGGCCTTGACTACTAGTGAATTAAACAGGAAAAAATGTAGAAAAATGATTGCTATTACACAAAGACCATAATGGAGACTGTACATGGTCTTCTGCCCATAGATTTTTCTAATTAAAACAAACAGCCATGGAATTAGGAAAAGTCATGTATAACCTAGGTTTCTTCTGTTCAAAAATAAATGTAATGAAAAGAAAAATGAGAAGGGAGAGCTAGAAGTAAGTAGGAAATGTATACTTAGAAGGTATATTGATACCTCAGCTCTGAAATATTAGAGAAAACAAAAGCTCAAGATGCCAGAGTTGCTCTGAATTGCCAAGAATAGAGGGGTAATAGCCTAAAAACCCTGAATTTTTTTTCTCCTTCCAACTCTAAGAGGAGATTAAAGATGAGTTAAGGGGAGGTTTCTGCTTGGATTTAGTAGTGGTAGGAAATGGTAATCTATAAAGCAGAAATATCTTCCTGTTAAAGTTTGGTAAGATGCTTGATATGTATCTCATTATATTTCTTTAATTTTTACTCTGTTCAGTGTTGCACAAATAGGCCTGGGTCTGAATTCCAGTCCTATGCCTTATTAAAATTAATTTCTTAGAAAATGGCTACTGTCTTAGCCTTGTTTTAATTATCTATATAATAGCAAAAATAACACCTATTCAGTTTTATTTTGAGAATTTATAAATGGAATATACCATATATATATGTATATATATATATATACACACACACATATATATATATATATATATATATACACACACACACATATATATATATACCTGGCCACACAACAACAGTCACAATAATATAATAGTTAATATTTATCTACTGATTACTATGTTTTAAGGACTTTTGTGCATTGCTTCATTCCTTTAAACTAGGAAGTAAGTCATATTATTCCAATTTGACAACTGAATTTGACAACTACCTCATAGAGAGTCTGAGGAATTTCCTCAAGGTCGTAAGCTAGTAAGTTATGTACAAAATTTTGGAATCAAACCTAGTTTACTATCTTTGAAATAACACAATTAACTATATTACTAGTGGCCCTTTGTCAGGGATACAAATATAAGTAAATGTAGTTCTTTATGAATTTATTGTCTATTAGGAAGAGAAAGTCAAATGGGTGGAGACAACTTCTTGTCAGTGTGGTGGTGGAAGTAGGTACAGGTTACCAATGGCTTTGAAGGAAGGAAGATGTGGTCACATGTACTTTCAGGCATCAAGAAAGACTTCATATAGGAAGAGAAGCTTGAGCTGAGTGTTAAAATACTAGTCACTATTCATTAGGTGACTAGTGATTACAAATTATTCCAGATAGATGGAATAACAGGTTCAAGGGCCTGGCAAAAAATACAATAGCATTTCGCGGGGTCCTGGTAAATAGTTACGAATAGATAGAGACTATAAGGAAGAGAGAGGCAGGAGATGAAGGATGAAAAATAGACAGGGGTCAGGACATGAAGAGCTTTGATCAGCTGTGCCTAAGTGGTTTGTACTTTATTATTAAAAGCCAGAGTTTCTTAACTCTGGCTGTCCATCAAAATCTTATGGGGGGGGCTTCCCTGGTGGCGCAGTGGTTGAGGGTCTGCCTGCCGATGCAGGGGACGCGGGTTCGTGCCGTGGTCCGGGAGGATCCCGCGTGCTGCGGAGTGGCTGGGCCTGTGAGCCATGGCCGCTGAGCCTGCGCGTCCGGAGCCTGTGCTCCGCAATGGGAGAGGCCACAGCAGTGAGAGGCCCGCGTACCGCAAATAAAAAAAAAAAAAAAAAAAAAAAAAAATCTTATGGGGGGCCTTTGAAAAAATACTCATACTCAGGTCCAACCCAAATCTATCTTTATAAATACGTTTTTGTGGTGAATTTTGAACGTCTTTCTTCCTACTCTTGTTAACACCCTATTAAGCATGTAGTAGGCAATAAATATTGGCTAATTGATCGGCTTTTGTTAGATAATACAGCAACTTCAGAATTATTTTTAGTTATTTTGGTGAGTGATGTGAAGGGAATTTTTTTTCATTATTGAAAAGTTACATTTTTATAAGAATGTTCTAGAATTTTAAAAAAAGATATGAAGGTAATAATGACCCAGAATATCAATGTGATATTCTGATATATTTATTATTGATTTACTGTTAAATAGCCAAAAGGTGCATTTTTTTGGTGAGCAGCACATTCCCAGGTTCCTCCCCTACTTGCACTGTTAGTATTAATGTAAGGCACACTGACTGCATTTTTTTCCATGATCTTAAAATCGACAGTATAGTTTTTTTCCCTGTTTTAACTTCTAATACAGAACGAGTATATTACCTGTGGGTTTTGTGTGTGTGTGTGTGAGAGAGATAATGCAACATGCAGATTCAAAGTTTTTCATTAGTGCTTCAAAGGCAGAAAAGAATGAAGCTAATCTAAAAAAGTCTATCTGGGCATAAAAAAATTCAGTTTCACATATAAGGAGCTTGCGAGTCACCACTTGGTTCTAACAACAAGCAAAAACCTGAAAAGACTGAAAAATCAACTCTTTTTTGATCTGTAAGAGAGGGGAGGACACAGGGCAAAGTGCTTGCCCCCAAGGTTGGAAAGACAGACAGGCAGATGCAGGGAGTTACGGCTTCCCAGAGCAGAGCCTCGCAAACAGAAAAAGCCACAGAAACCATTGCTGGGTAGAACATGTCCAGCTATCCAGAAAAAAAAATTACAAGGTATACCAAATGCAAAAACCACAATTTGAAGAGACAGAGCAAGCATCAGAGTCAGACATGACAGGGGTGTTGGAATTATCAGATTGGGAATTTAAAACAACTATGATTACTGTGCTAAGGGATCTAATGGATTAATTAGACAGCATGCAAGAACAGATGGGCAACATAAGCAGAGAGATGGAAATCCTGAGAATGAAACAAAAAGAAATGCATGTATATATGTTTATATATAAGTGAAATGAATGACAGCAGTGATACGTGGGAAAGAGGAGGAAATAAGACTATTTTGTTATTATAAGGTACACTGCCTACAAAGAGGTATAGTGTTATTTGAAAATAGGTTTGCATTAGTTGTAAATGTATATTGCAAACTCAAGGGCAACCACTAAAAGAAGTGAAAAAAGAAGTATAACTGATGTGCTAATAAAGGAGAGAAAATGAAATAAAATTTCATTTAATTACGTGGAATTAAACTGCAAAAGGTAGGAAAAGAGTGAAGAGAAAGATAGGAACAAAGAGCAAGGGCAACAAATAGAAAGCAGTAATGACTGTGTTAGATATTATCCAGTTATACCAATAATCACATTGGATGTTCATGATCTAAATGGATGAAATGAAAGACAGAGACTGATGGAGTGGACCAAAAAACAAGACACAACTATATGTTCTCTACAAGAAACCCACTTTATTTATTTATTTATTTATTTTTATTTATTTATTTACATCTTTATTGGAGTATAATTGCTTTACAATGGTGTGTTAGTTTCTGCTTTATAACAAAGTGAATCAGTTATACGTATACATATATTCCCATATCTCTTCCCTCTTGCGTCTCCCTCCCTCCCACCCTCCCTATCCCACCCCTCTAGGTGGTCACAAACCACCGAGCTGATCTCCCTGTGCTATGCGGCTGCTTCCCACTAGCTATCTGTTTTACGTTTGGTAGTGTATATATGTCCATGCCACTCTCTCACTTTGTCACAGCTTACCCTTCCCCCTCCCCATATCCTCAAGTCCATTCTCTAGTAGGTCTATGTCTTTATTCCTGTCTTACCCCTAGGTTCTTCATGACATTTTTTTTTTAAAATTCCATATATATGTGTTAGCATACATAGGCAGAACACTCTATGACATAAATCACAGCAAGATCCTTTTTGATCCACCTCCTAGAGAAATGGAAATAAAAACAAAAATAAACAAATGGAACCTAATGAGACTTCAAAGCTTTTGCACAGCAAAGGAAACCATAAACGAGACCAAAAGACAACCCTCAGAATGGGAGAAAATATTTGCAAATGAAGCAACTGACAAAGGATTAATCTCCAAAATTTATAAGCAGCTCATGCAGCTCAATAACAAAAAAACAAACAACCCAATCCAAAAATGGGCAGAAGACCTAAATAGACATTTCTCCAAAGAAGATATACAGACTGCCAACAAACACATGAAAGAATGCTCAACATCATTAATCATTAGAGAAATGCAAATCAAAACTACAATGAGATATCATCTCACACCAGTCAGAATGGCCATCATCAAAAAATCTAGAAACAATAAATGCTGGAGAGGGTGTGGAGAAAAGGGAACACTCTTGCACTGCTGGTGGGAATGTGAATTTGTGCAGCCACTATGGAGAACAGTATGGAGGTTGCTTAAAAAACTACAAATAGAACTACCATATGACCCAGCAAACCCACTACTGGGCATTTACCCTGAGAAAACCGTAATTCAAAAGGAGTCATGTACCAAAATGTTCATTGCAGCTCTATTTACAATAGCCAGGAGATGGAAACAACCTAAGTGTCCATCATTGGATGAATGGATAAAGAAGATGTGGCACATATATAACAATGGAATATTACTCAGCCATAAAAAGAAACAAAATTGAGCTATTTGTAATGAGGTGGATGGACCTAGAGTGTGTCATACAGAGTGAAGTAAGTCAGAAAGAGAAAGACAAATACCATATGCTAACACATATATATGGAATTTAAGAAACCCACTTTAAATATAAATAAACGTATGGATTAAAAGTAAATGAATGAAAAAAAAGTAAATGGATGGAGAAAAATACACCATCCTAAAACTGATCAAAAAAACACATGAGAGGCTGTATTAATTTCAGACAGAACAGACTTCACAGCAAGGCAAGTTATTAAGGGTAAAGTAGGGCATTATAAAATGATAAAGGGACCATTTCTTCAAGAAACATTACAGTCCTTAATGTGTATATGCCTAACAACAGAGCACATACTTTTTAAGGCAAAGACTGATGGAACTGCCAGGAGAAATAGATGAACACACTACCATAGTTGGAGACTTCAACCCCTCTATCAGAAATGGACATATCCAGCAGGCGGAAACTCAATAAGCCCATATTGAACTCAACAAAACTATCAATCAACTGGATATAATTGACGTCTATAGACTACTTTATCCAACAATAGCAGAATGCACATTCTTATCAAGCTCACATGCAACATTCACAAAGATATACCTGATTCTTGACCATAAAAAATACCTTAGCAGATTTAAAGAATAAAAATCATCATGTCAGCTTCAATCACAATGGAAATCAATAATAGAAAGATAATTGAAAAAATTAAAAATATGTGGATGTAATCAACACATTACATCCAAAATATGTGGATGTAACCAACATACTAATAATCAAGACTGAATCATGAAGAAATGGAAAATCTGAACAGATAACTTACTACTAAGGAGATTGAATCAATAATCAAAAACCCTACAACAGCTGGGGCTTCCCTGGTGGTGCAGTGGTTGAGAATCTGCCTGCTAATGCAGGGGACACGGGTTCGAGCCCTGGTCTGTGAAGATCCCACATGCCGCGGAGCAACTAGGCCCGTGAGCCACAACTACTGAGCCTGCGGGTCTGGAGCCTGCGCTCCGCAACGAGAAGCCCACGCACCGCGATGAAGAGTGGCCTCAACTTGCCACAACTAGAGAAAGCCCTCGCACAGAAATGAAGACCCAACACATCAAAAATAAATTAATTAATTATTAATCTCCTACCCCCAACATCTTAAAAAAAAAAACAAAACCCACAGCTAATAGCGTAAAGTCCAGGACCAGGTGGCTTCACCAGTGAATTCTACCAAACATTTGAAGAATTGTGGTACTAATCCTGCTCAAAGTCTTCTAAAAGATAAGAGGAGAGAACACTTCCAAACTCTTTTAATGAGGCCAGCACTACCCTGATACCAAAATCACACAAGGGCACTATAAGAAAAGATTATAGGCCAATATATCTGATGAACATAGATGCAAAAATCCTCAACAAAATATTAACAAACCAAGTTCAACAGCATTAAAAGGATCATACACCATGATCAAGCAGAGATTATTCCAGGGATGTGAGGATGGTTCAACATTTGGAGATCAGTCAGTGTGTAATACACATTAACAGATGAAGGATAAAAATCATATTATCTCAAGGGATACAGAAAAAGCATTTGACAAAACTCAACATCCATTCATGATGTTGAACCAACTGGGGATAAGAGAAACTATGTCTACGTAATAAAGGCCGTATATGACAAGCTCACAGCTAACATCATTCTCAATGGAGAGAAGCTGAGAGTCTTTCCTCTAAGATCAGAAACAAGACAAGGATGCCCACTCTCACCACTTTTACTTAACATAGTACTGAAAGTCCTAGCTAGAGCAGTTAGGCAGGAAAAAGAAATAAAAGACATTCAAATCCAAAGGGAAAAGTAAAATTATCTTTATTTGTGGATAACATGGTGTTATATATAAAAAACACTAATAAATCCACCAAAAACTGCTAGAACTAATTAATGAATTCAGTAAAGTTGCAGGATTCAAAATAAGTATCATAAAAATCAGCTTTATTTCTATACACTAACATCAAACTGTCAGAAATAGAATTTAAGAAAACAATCTCATTTACTGTTGCATCAAAAAGAATAAAATACCTAGGAATGTATAAACCAAGGAGGTGAAAGATCTGTACACTGAACACTATAAGGCATTGATGAATGGAACTGAAGACACAAATAAATGGAAGGTTATTCTGTGCTTATGGATTTGAAGAATTAATATTGTTAAAATACCTATGCTACTCAAAGCAATCTACAGGTTCAAAGTAACATATATCAAAATTTTTTCACAGAAATGGAAAAAATATTGAAAAATTTGTATGGAACCACAAAAGACCCTTGAATAGCTAAAGCAATCTTGAGAAAGAAGACAAATCTAGAGGCATCACATTTCCTGATTTAAAATTATATTAATATAAAACCTGTAACTAAACTTCTAGGAGAAAACATAAGGGAAAAGCTCCTTGACATCAGTCTTGGCAATGACTTTTTAGGTTTGACACTAAAATCAAAGGCAACAAAAGCAAAAGCAAACAAGTGGGGCTATATAAAACTAAAAAATTTCTGCACAGTAAAGGAAACCACCCCCCAAATGGAAAGGCACTCTATGGAATGGGAGAAAATATTTGCAAATCATATGTCTAATAGAGGGTTAATATCCAAAATATCAATATAAAATTCATAACTCAAAAGCAAAAAAGCCCCAAGCAATCCAATTAAAAAACAGGCAGAGGAACTGAATGGACATTTTTCTGAAATGTCTGAAATGAAATGTCTGAAATGAAAAAGTATATGAAAAGGTACTCTACATCATTAATCATTAGGTTAATGTTTATCAAAACCACAGTGAGCTATCACATCACACTTGTTAGAATGGCTATCATCAAAAAGACAAGATATAACAAATGTTGACAAAGATGTGGATAAAAGGGGACTCTCTTGTCCACTGGTGCAGCCACAGCCACTATGGAAAATGGTCTGGAAAGTCCTCAAAAAACTGAAAATAGAACTATCCATTGCTATGATCCAGCAATCCCACTTCTTTCCTTTCATCCCAAAGGGAATAAAAACAATATCAGTGAGATCTGCACTCCCTTGTTCATTTCAGCATTATTTACAAGAGCCAAGATGTGGAAACCATGTAAGTGTCCATCACTGATGAATAGATAAAAAAAGATGTGGTTAATATACATAATGGAATATTATTCAGCCATGAGAAATAAGGAAATCCTGCCATTTGTGACCACATGTATGGATCTTGAGGGCATTATGCTAAGTGAAATAAGCCAGACAGAGAGACAAATACTGCATGGTATCACTTATATATGGAATCTAAGTAAAAGCCAAACTCAAACAGAGTGAAGGAAAGTGGTTTCTGGAGAGGGGAAGGTGGGGGAAGTAAGGAGAGGTTGGTGAAAGAGTACAAACTGTTAGCTATAATATGAATTAGGTCTGAGGATCTAATGTATAGCATGGTCACTATATAGTAGATAACAGTGAATTGTATAATTGAAATTTGCTAAGAGTAGAACTTAGATATCCTCACTCAAAAAAAAGAAAGATGTGAGGCTGTATACATATATCAAGTCATCATGTGTACATTTTAAATGTCTTACAGTTTTGTCCATTACACCCCAATAAAGCTAGGAAAAGACCCCAAATATAAAAAGAAAAGAAAAAGGAAAGACATACTGAAGGTAGAGTTATTGACTGTGGAACAAATTGTATGTTGACCTTACATAGACCTAATGACAAACTACTTTCATTCAAGTATTGTAGTTTCATATCTTTGTCTCTATATCCCCAAATATGTGCTATATTTATATATTATTTCTGAGATGTGTTTTATTCTCTGTAATATAAAAGTGGGGAGAAGTATATTTTTATTACACAAGTTTTTTCTTTCTGAGTGAAAGTCTTCTTATTCTTATTTTCTATTTTAATATTAAAATGTAATAAAGTCTTAATCTACTTCCATGTGATAAGTTTTTAAAAATTGGACTTTTTTGATACTCTAATTATGGGAGAATGGCAATAACTATTTTGATTTCTTAATGTAATCCTGCACTTTCTTTATATTATTTATATTTGTATTGATTTAAATATTTGGGCAACTGGATGTATAAAATAGGAAATCAGAGGTAGGTGGAAAGCCAGATATTACTAGCAAAACTCTATAATTTTGATTTGAGTAAAGTGAGATCAAAAAAATGTTAAATGACTTGTCCACAGTCACTTAGCAATTTTTGGCAAAATGAATACTAGGACCTCTAAAACACACTGAAACTTCCATACAAGATATAAAATGGATTTTCATTGCTTTTCCTAACAAGTGTGATTTTCCTAACAAATGGAATAACCATCGTTTCTAAACATTGGCAATGAAAAGTTTACAAAAATATTGCCAAGAATTTCATGTATTAAGGGGAAATAAATGTTGATAGTGATCTTTTCTCACACTGCTTATATAAAATCTCTTATGTTCTATATGATGGAGCTAAATTCTATATGAATAAACTCAAATAAAATCTGGAGACTATGTAATTTAAAAGTTAGTACTATGTCAGCTATGGAGCACTTGGAAGTAGCTTTAATCTCTGACTTTTCCATAAGCAGCATAGTCATATATTCCCTCTCTCATTCCCTCAAAATCCAAAATCAGTTTTTTCAGTCATGGTTCTGGTGCATGAATAACTATCAGGCAAAACCATTTAGGTAATTAATATTTAACACAAATTTTGCTAATTGAAATCATGGGAAAACATAGGAGGAAGATTAAGAAAGTAGATTGACTGACATTGGTCTTTTTGTGGCTTTGGGCAAATACTTCACTTTCTTTGAGCCACAGTTTCCTTCTTGGTGAAGTGCTGATAATCCTTGAAGTTTCTATTTTGCAGGGTTGTTGCAATAGAATGTTGTTTGTCAAAATGTTTTGAATATTGTGAAGTGCTACACAATTACATTATTTCATTACTGTTTCTCAGCAGTGCTGGAACACCTTTAAACATTGTTGATTAAGTCATTTAATCATTCATTCTAGATTTACTGAACAAATATTAACTGAATTCCAGAAACTGTGATTCATGTTGGCATTAAAAAGCCGAACCATTCTGCCTCCCTCTCAAGTCAAGAAGGAGAAAAAGAATGAAAGAGGGAAGTGAGAGAAAAGAAGGGCAGGTAAGGCAGTTGTGTCCAGGTATCACTGATTGTTCCTGTGCATAGGTTAGCCTAGCTGCAGCATATTACAATGTGCCTTGGTCTGTGCTGCCAAGATAAATGGTGTGGTCCTGGGTTATCAAATTGAAATAGAACAAAGGGGAAAGGGAGTCTACTGTTATGCATAGATTATACACACTTAATACCCTAACAACCCTGGGAAGTAGGTAACACTGTTAATGTCCCCCCCCTTTTTTTATGAATGAGGAAGCTGAGGTACAGAGAGATTAAGTAATTTACATAAGACCACTCAGGTACAATGAGGACATAAGAAGGAAGTGGCAATGTGTGAGGCATCTAGATTGGGCAACATAAGATGAGACAAAGAGGAGTTCATTGATATGAAGATTAGGAGATGGTGGTGATTTTTCATATTGGCTGTTATACAGCAAATAGAGGTGTGCCCTGGATCCTCAAGTTGTATTCTAGAAACAGATGGAAATATCTTTTATAATTAAGAAGCTCAGATTTTTTTGAGCACAGAATGGAGAAATATTGAACTAGTAATTCAATGTGGTAAATATTCTCTGGTAGGAATATACACAGGAGTTCCTGGAGCTTGAGGAAGGGTGGTATGACTTACTCTGCATAGAGGAATCAACAAGGCTTTCCATAGGCGTTAAGATAATGCTTGTACATTCTCTGTGTGTATGTGTGGTAAAATGTGCATAACATAAAACTTACTACATTAGCTATATTTAAGTGTACCATTGAGTGGTATTAAGTACATTCATATTGTAGTGCAACTATCACCACCATTTATTTCTAGAACTTTTCATCTTGCAGCACTGAAACTCTGTACCCATTAAAAAAGAATTCCCCATGACCCCTTTCCAGCTGCCCCTAACAGCCACGTTCTACAAATTTTCTTTCTTTTTTCAAGTTTCACCTTTTCCCCGTGCCCCAGCCTTTGGTAACCACTATTTTACTCTCTTGTTATTATGAGGTCAGCTTTTTTCCCCCAAATATAAGTGAGATTATGCAATATTTGCCTTTTTCTGTGTGGTTTATTTCACTTAGCACAATGTCCTCCAAGTTCATCCATGTTGTTGTAAATTTTAAAGGCTAAAAATATTCCATTGTATATATATATCAGCATTTTCTTTATCCATTCATCCATCAACTGACGTTTAGGCTTTTTCCATATCTTGGCCATTGTGAATAATGCTGCAGTGAACAAGGGGGGAGAGGTATCTCTTAGAGTTAGTGATTTTATTTCCTTGAGTTATGTACCCAGAAGTGTGATAGCTGGATAGTATGGTAGTTCTGTTTTTAATTTTTTTGAGGAACTTCCATGCTGTTTTCAATAGTGGCTGTACCAGTTTACATTCCCACCAACAGTGTACAAAGGTTCTGTTTTCTACAAATCCTTGCCAACACTTACTATCTTTTGACTTTTTGGTAATTGTCATCCTAACAGTTGTGAGGTGATATTACATTGTGGTCTTGATTTGCATTTCCTGATGATTGGTGATAATGAGCATCTTTTAATATGCCTGCTGGCCATTTGTGTCTCTTCTTTGGAAAACTATCTATTCAGGTCCTTTGCCTGTTTTTTATTGTATAATTTGATTTTTTTGCTCTTGAGTTCTAAGAGTTCCTCATATGCTTTAGATATTAACCCCTATTGGATATATGATTTGCAAATGTTTTCTCCCATTCTGAAGGCGCCTTTTCATTTTTGTGGTTTCCTTTGCGTTCTAGAAACTTTTTAGTTTGATGTAGTCCCACTTGTTTATTTTTGCGTTTGTTGCTTGTGCTTTAGGTGTTATATCCAAAAAAATCATTGTCAAGACCAGTTTCAGGGAGCTTTTCCCCTATGTTTTCTTTTCTAGGAGTTTTACAGTTTCATGTCTTACATTTAAGCCTATAATCTTCAAGTTGATTTTTATGTATGTGTGAGATAGGGGTCTGATTCTATTCTTTTGCATGTGGATATCCAGTTTTTTTCAGACCATTTACTGAAGGGACTTCCTTGGCGGTCCAGTGGTTTAAGACTCCATGCTTCTACTGCAGGGGGCACAGTTCAGTCCCTGGTTGGGGAACTAAGATCCTGCATGCTGTGCTGCAGAGCCAAAAAAAGGAGACCATTTACTGAAGAGACTGTGCTTTCTCCATTGTGTATTCATGGCACCTTTTTGGAGAATCAGTTGACTGTATATGTGTGGGTGTATGTGCAGTTTATTCTGTTCAATTGATCTCTGTGTTTGTTTTTATGTGCAGAGTCTTGAATGACATTGTTTATGATAAGGGAGAGTCAATAGCAAAGGGCTTTTCCAAAAGATTGAAGAGACCATTCCAGTACAGAGAGAGCTAAAGAGTCTGGCATTTCTGTGAGAGAACAAGTAATTTGATATAGTTATCTTTTGGGAGGTGGGCAGAAGGGATTGGAGATAGAGGGGAAATAGAAAAGTGAGGTGATCCTGAACCTTTTTTCAGGTAGCATGTTTCAGTAATTTTGTACCTTTTTCACTATGGTATAATGTCTTTAATACCTTTAAATAATAGCTCATTTAATCACTTTTGGTGTAATATGGCAACTTTGGGTAAGGGCATTTTACTTTGTTTATTATTAAAAGTATAATGAGGGCTTCCCTAGTGGTGCAGTGGTTGGGAGCCTGCCTGCCGATGCAGGGGACACGGATTCGTGCCCCGGTCTGGGAAGATCCCACATGCCACGGAGCGGCTAGGCCCTTGAGCCATGGTCACTGAGCCTGTGCTTCCGGAGCCTGTGCTCTGCAGCGGGAGAGGCCACAGCAGTGAGAGGCCCGTGTACCGCCAAAAAAAAAAAGAAAGGTATAATGAAATTAACGTAAAATCAAATCAAAATATAAGGAAGAATTTTACCTTTTTGTTCGACTATTAATATATACCTTAACATAATTATTTAATAATTATGATTTTTCTATAATTCAAAAGTATATTTTAGTATACCAGTTAAAATACATTTATTTGATATGGCATAAAAATCTCTAATATTTTGATATTTGAAATTTATCAAATTTGCACTAAAATTCTCAGTGGTTCATTTTAATTATGTTCATATTCTAGAGCAACATGATGAAATAAATAAGAGGTCAAACTGCAGTTTCAAGTACTTATCTGTAAATAACACATTTTGTGTGTTGAAAGCCTACCCAAAATAAATGAATAGTTAATTACACAATCTTTACCAACTTTTATGTTTTTTATTTTTTTTGCGGTACGCGGGCCTCTCACTGTTGTGGCCTCTCCCGTTGCGGAGCACAGGCTCCGGACGCGCAGGCTCAGCGGCCATGGCTCACGGGCCCAGCCACTCCACGGTATGTGGGATCTTCCCGGACCGGGGCATGAACCCGTGTCCCCTGCATCGGCAGGCGGACTCTCAACCACTGCGCCACCAGGGAAGCCCTATTTTTACTCTTATCTCAATTCTCAAATTAATCTCTAAGAATATACATTTGTTTTATTGTTAAGGACTCATAAAGACAACAAAATTATTGAGACTAAAACCAGTTTTTGAAATAAAAACAACATGTAATAAGCAAGTTTTTTCTACTGTGTCCTCATAGCCCATGAGCCATTATTAGTGGGGTTGAGAATTGAGTAATGTTTTTAGGTTCATTCAATCATAATGAAAGGAAGAATTTTTGTTGAGTTTAAGTGATACTAGAGGAAATACCATCTTCAGAATATAAGAAAGGCTTAGTGAGTAAATGCATACGTGCAAGTTGTGTTTTGTTTTAAAATTGACCAATTGCTTAGCTTAGTTTCATCATTATTTATGGTGTTATGGTAGGAACATTTCATTATAATGTGTGACATTTTGGAGTTGGCCTGAAGCAACTGGAGTATTAACCTTCTAGAAAAAAACAGAAATTTCACTTCTTAGCAACATGAGTCCAATACTATATCAAGAGGGTGTTCATTGAAATTTAATCTTTTGAACAGGATGAATTCAAAATTCTCTCCTTAAGTCACTCAGTTTCACAAGTTTGGGTCTGTTTCCTAAATGTTCTCAACTACCCTATTTTTAAGGATTTTACATGGTACAGTATATTATTTAGAATTTGAAGTGCAAGTAATTTGTTCATCTCAAAAATTTACTTCCTAATGCAAAATGGTTTGCTGTCCATCAGCCTGTTCCCTTCTGTTTCTTATTGACTTGAGTGCCTCACACAGTTCTTGGGTTTACTGAGTACTCAACAGAGGGTTGACAAAGGAGGAGCCCAATGACTGTGTCTTCAGTGTTTCTCACATCAGTAGCTTCCTTACCTGGGATTGGGGCTTTAGACAGTACTATTTATTTAATAGGTGCATTGTGGAATTCCTTTGAGCTAAAAATGTTTTAATATGTCATCAATTTCTCTGTAAATAAGATGACTAGGATATTATTTCCCTTATAATAGAGGGTTTGTGAGATAATTGCCACCATGGTCAGAGTTAACCTACGTATTGCTTATTATTATCAGTTTGGCTCCCCTGCTTAGAAAAAAGAGGACCCTTTCCCCGGTAACTATGTGAAATCTTGATATATAGGGGCTTCCATACTTCCCTAAATTCACAATTTGCTCTTCTAAGGCACAAAGGAACATGATCAAAATTTATAACTATGTCCCAGAGGAATAATGGGCATGAAGAATTGTTAATATTCTCCTTTATTTTCTGAGGCTTCAGCATGTTTAGTGTCTTATAAAAATAACTTTGCTAAAAGTTTGTATTTGTATGGAAAACTAACCAAAGAGGGGCTCAGTAAAAGGTATCATTCTGGCCACTTCAAGGTGAAAGTGTCCAATCAGTAGGGTCCCTACATTTAACTTCAAAGATGTTGTAGCCACCTCTGTAGCTCTTTTTAAATGCTTTTTTTTTTTTGATGGTACATGGGCCTCTTGCCGTTGTGGCCTCTCCCGTTGCAGAGCACAGGCTCCGGACGCGCAGGCCCAGTGGCCATGGCTCACAGGCCCAGCCGCTCCGCGGCACGTGGGATCCTCCCGGACCGGGGCACGAACCCGTGTCCCCTGCATTGGCAGGCGCACTCCCAACCACTGTGCCACCAGGGAAGCCCTTAAATGCTTTTTAATACCATCTGATGTTCCTTTCTGTAGCCATTCTCCAACTTCAGTGGCCATAATACATTGTTTTCTTTGTTAAGAGCACCAACTGATTTATTCTGGGTAGATGGTTCTTCCTGTTCATAGGTAAATTTTTTCCTTATATTTGAGTGTATTCTTTCAGATTACATATATATATATATTTTTTCTAATCTGAAAAAATATGCCTAAAACTACTTCAAATATACTTTATCTTCCATATATAAAATCTCCCCTACCAAGTTTCCGTTGAAATTTCTTTTGCTTAAGTAGTGATTTCATTTCAGTAGTTTTTTTTCTTTCCCATATAATCAGGATTTTAGGATTATTACTGTGGCTTTGCAAATGTTTGACTCTGCTCAAGTAATTTGTTTTCACACAGTCTGATAGAGGAGCACAAAGTTCTTTTATTATTTATTGCTTTTGGAACAGTGGATTTATAATCACAGACCTTACCTACTCCCTCCCCAATATAATCTTCTCAGTACTTTGCAGATACTGAAAATAAAATATATTTTTTGTGTGTTCTGAGTTATCCATTTTTATTGACATTTTGAGCCTTTACTAACTACCGTTATATGTATTTAGTTATTCTAAATTCCTTACTCGTTCATTTTCATTTTGTTGTTCTATTCAATTATTCTTTTTAAAAAAGCAATCTTGAGGAAGAGTGTGAGGATTAAAATACACAGTTCTGGCCTTCAAGGAATTTAGAGTCTATGGAAGAACAGTTACACAAAGAAATACATACTGTGTGGTAAAATAAAGTAAGATAATTACTGTTAGTGAAGTATGTGCAAATTTCAATATGGGGTAAGAATAAGAGCATCTCCATCTTATGGGGGTAAATTATGGAAGAAGTCACATTTAGGTTAAGCCATAAGTTTGACTAGGAGTCGTCTTTTGGGACCAAACAAGCAAGAGTATTCCAAGCAGAAAGGAATAGCATGAAATGTGGAGAGGTGAGAGGGCAAGGTAAGTTTAAGGATTATCAGTATATCAGAGTAATGTAGGGTGAAGATGGGTTGTTGCAGAGGGACAGGAAGATGGGACCAAGCCAGGAAGTATCTTGCATGCAATAGAAAGGAATTCAGAGTATACCTTGTAAGGCAACAGTTGCCATTCAGTGTTTTCTTGAAAAATTTCCCTTGAATGTTAGTATATTCATGTTAGTATATTTTCAGTGGGAAAGAAAAATGAGTGCCAAAAAAATAAGGAAAATACTGGGTTAAAACTAGTTAAGCAATATTTTATTTTATGTTTTCTCTGATCATTGTTACTTAATTCACATCATGAATCTAAAAGCAATATAGAGAATAATTCAACTTTGTATAATCATGTCTTCCTTTCTAGAGGCTTTCCATGAGCTTGAAATCCAAATTAAATTCATAGCACTCAGTATAATACATAGTTACGTATTTAGTTTATAGTTTCTGTTTATTTTCTCTTTTTCACATTAGATCATAGTCACCCTGAAGGCAGGTGTTATGTTTGTTTTGATTTACCTTTATACTCAGAGCCTGGTTGTATGGTCAGTATGAAGAAATAAGTGCACATTTGAAGCAAGTATTTTGAGAGAATTTTATAGACGATAAGGAGAACCACTGAGGAATTTTGAACAGAGAATGGAGAAATCGAATTTTAGGCAGATCACTGATGCTGCATTGTGGAAGTTAAATGAAGGGAACAAGACCAAGGAACCCTGTCCAGTTGAGAGAGAAAACTGGGGTAGGGAATAGAAAACGGATAGATTTGAAGATGATCCAAACAGTTAAGTATCAGTTTTCTATTGCTGTTGTAACAAATTATCACAGATTTAGCGGCTTGAACAACACAAATTTATCCTTACAGTTTTGTAGGTTAGAAATCTGACATGGGTCTCCCTAGTCTAAAATCAAGGTGTCAGTGGGACTGTGTTCCTTTGTGGAGGCTCTAGGGGAGAATCCATTTCCTTGCCCTTTTCAGCTTCTGGAGTCTGTTCGCATTCCTTGGCTCATGGCTCCTTCCCACATCTTCAATCCAGCAATGTTGCATCTCTCTGTTTCTTTCTTCTGTAGTCACATCTTTCTTTGACTCTCTTCCGCTTTTAAATACCCTTGTCACTAGAGTGGGCCCCCCAGGTAATCTAGAAGGGGAAGAATGTTGCCCCCCTATTTTAAGATCAGATGATTAGCAACCTTAATTTCTCTTTGCCTTGTAACATAGCATATCCACAGGTTCCTGGGATTAGGGCATGAACAACTTTGGGGGACCATTCTTCGGCCTGTAATATCCCATGTGCAAACTGATAGTTGGGGAGTGAAGGATGAGTCAGGGATCAGATACAGGTTCCTAACTTGTGCACTTGTGCAGATCTAGGATAACAGTAACTGAAATAGGGAAATCAGGAGGTGGTACCCGTTCATGGGAAAATAAAAAGCTCAGATGCAGACATGTTAAGTGTGAGGAGTGTGGGAGGAGGTAATTGAGAAGATACGAATACCAGTTGACCTGTGAGCTGGACCCAGGCAACAGGAGGCTCCTCACTGCCTCCCCTTTCCTTGGAATGTACAGTTCTGCCCACCATTCCAGCAGTGGGACCTGTTCCAAAGACGCAGCCTTGAGAGAGTAAGGTGTTGTTGAGACCATCTGGACAGTATACATGACTGAACCCAGTTGAGGCCTCTATATAAACTTTTAAGATTCAGTCCAGTGGGTGTGGAGATTTTTCATCTTGTGGCTGCCCAAGACAAGCCTCGTATAAGCCCCCTTGCTTATTAAAGCCTACCACCTCCCGATCTGGAGTGGTCTGCCACTTTCTTTCCTCTTGCCTAGCCTGCTGTGTACAGGGACCAGTTTGCAAACTAGCAAGGGGCCTCTGAATTGTGTCTAAAGTGTAAGAGAGAGATTTATGCTGGAGATACTATTTTGGAGATTGAAAGCATTGAAATGATAGTTGAAACTCCCAAATGGATAAGTTTTCTCTGCAAAGTGTAAAGACAGAGAAAACAAGAAAGAATAGATTCCAAAATAGTGTGCAATTGTGCATTACTTAAAATATGGCAGTTTTTGATTATATGATGAAATTAAGTCATTGAGGAAGGAAAAACTATTAAGAGAAGTTGCTCAGAAACTATCTGCATTGAGAAACCAGTGGTTTTTAATTTTTTAAACTCTTTTCATTCTTTGTCAATAAAAATAAGGACGGCAGTGTGTTTACCTTTGTAAAGAGCAACCTAAGACAGAAACAGTCTGGCCAGCTAATTGTGGACACCATGCCTAATGTTTAGATTCTTCCCTACATCATCAGCAAATATTATTCTCTGTCCTTATTTGAAAGTGTATAAAATCAACTCAGTAATTGGGATTTATTTTGCTCACAAATAAGAATCTTTCTTGGAACAATACATATACTTTGAATTAAAGAGAGTCTGCAGACAGAACCAATTCTCTTTCCAAACAATAAAAATAGACCTTCCAAAATTTAGCCAATATCAGATGGGCTATAACTATGGAAACTATAATATGCCTTGTAAATAATATTAGAAATGCCAAAGATGTAGTTGGCAGTACAGTACATATGTATGAAAACCTAAGTAGAAAACTTCATTGTTTCTTCAGCACCAATGTGAAGAGCTTTGTAATGAGTAGATAAAATTCTTTATTTCATAAATAGAAATAAACCTAGGGTATTTAAAAAAGTAAAACAGGGTTACTCTTTTCTCTTAATTTAGTACTTTTCAAGAAATCTGATCTTTAATTTGGTCTCTTGATATGTTACCCTTCAGGGAAGGAGATTCCCTGGGGAGACAGATCATCAGTGAATAAATCATCCATCTCATTTATAAATTAGTCTCCTGTATCCCTGATTAGCAAGATTTAGTCTTCTAAAATATGACCACTCCTCAGAAGAATAAAAATTGAGCTTCTCAGCCATGAAAGCTGAGGGTGGAATTTGGATCTTGACAACTTCACCAAAGGAGTTTCTCAACATTTTACATTTCTTACCATAATTCGTGTCTTGGGTAATCAGTAAATTGAAACTGATCAAGGTCTTATGAAAGCCTGCATCTGCTTTCTTATTCTTAATTATACTTGGTAAACCCATGTTGGATAAAATATTCTCCATTTGCCTAAATGTTAAAATTCCATTATCATTTTTGTTGCATTTACTTTATTGCACCGGATACTGTTGATAAACACTATGACAGTAGATCTTAATGATTTGCCTTCCATACAGGATAATGATGATAATGCCTGTTTTTTAAAAATGCTTTTTCTTTTATTTTTTTCTGCCAACAATAAGGCTTCCATCTGTCATTCTTTTCTATATACTGAAGCCATGCTGCTCTTGGCATGGGTCACACTTGTAAATGTTTCATTTATGAACCATTCCTCCTCCTGACTCCTCTGCAGTACAGAAATATGCCACAAAAGATCAACTGTCTTGCAGTTCATGAGCTTCTAAATCTGGCATTGCATTTGCTCTGTCATTTCCTCAATAGTTTCCAGTAGGAAGTTGTCCTAAATAATTCTCATGACTTTATTTATCAAATAATTATGCTAAAAAGCTGTTTAATATATAAAAGATATGACAACTGGTTGTTTTAATATTTTATTTGTTTTCACATTTTTACTGCCCATTTCTCTCATCATAGACTATTCTGTTCCATAGGCAATATTACTTAACAAAATCCTCAGTACAATTGAATTTAGTGATTCAGAAGGCAACACACATTCTTTAGGCAGTCAAGGATGTTGAAATTATGGTAAAAGAATTTTTATTTAAATTATTCCTTTGTAGCATATCCCCAGAATGTATACTGTTGTATGAACAGATTATCAAGTTTCATGACCTGACAATGGTGTTTTATAAGCAGCTGACTGTGAAATGTTGGTGTTCATAAACAGTTTAGTTAGCTGACTTAGACAAGAGTCTTAAACATTGGCAATTAACTGTACCATTTTTAGAGACTAAAGAAGCTAGGGTATGAATAATATTTCTGGGATCAGCTGGAGAGGGGGTGGATGGGGAAATCTAAGAAAAAAATAACGATTTTTTTTTCTTAGATCTCTCTAGAAGACTCTTTGAGTAGATCAATTAATAAGAGAAATTCAAAGGGCAAAGGGGAGACAACCATAATCCATAAAACAATAAGCAAACTTTTGTTTTACATTTTTTTTTTAACATACTATCTTGGTAGAGTGGCTAACAAGGTTAGAGTGTGTTGAGAGCCAGATACTAAAGCTTAGAGCATTATCAATACTTGGTTTAAGGCAGACCAACTCCCAATAATTGGTAGAACAAGAATTTTGACTTGGCTAAGTTTACACAAGCACACAATAGTAGAGCCACATATAGAACCCAGGAAGTAGATAGAAGGTGTAATCTAAACAGAGGGTAATGTTTGGAGCTGATAGAAGTTGGAGTTTTAGGAATCTCTTTCAATATGTTTCTATGAGGAATTGCTTACATAGTGTGATTTTAGGTATGCCATGAAAAAAGCTTAAGTCACTCTCACCTGAAGGGTGCTGTAATCAATTCAAATTTAACTTGAATAAATAAATGAACATTGCAGGAAGGGATAAGGGGAAATGAGTATTCATAAGCACATTTGTGTGCTATTTTATTTAAGATGTTTTCTTACTATGACAAATGCTTTCAGTGGGGCAGCAGATAAAGGGGGATGATTTGAACACTGTACATTGTCAGAGATGGAGATAGATGCACAGGATTTGGACTGAGAGAGAGTACCCTGAGGGCACTCTGATGAAAGCGTAGGGGCTGGGTAGAGCAAAGAGGACTCCAAAAGGTACAGAAAATGTGTTCTCACAGTCCATTCTGTGCTCAATACAACAGCCTACTCACTTTGTCCCTTAACCACATTTGAGAGAGATCATATGTGATAACCTTTGACCTTCTGCATTACAAACTAAAGCACAATAACCATTTACATTTCCTGCAGTGCTTGCCTTCCCACTAATCCTGCACTGCATTTTCAATATTTGGTTAAGAACATTTTTACTTAAGGTATGAGTTTTTGGCCCACGCTCCCTTCCATTCACTTAGTTCGTTTGTTCATTCATTCACTTATCCATTTTATTCAACAACTATACACACATACATACGCAGACCCTTCCTTTGAGAAGGTCATATTATATTGGCAGAACTAAGTTGTAAATAAATATTGATAATTGTATCTCTCTTTGCCTATAATTTCATTGGGCAAAGATGAGAATATTGTCCTTTCAAAGTTTTTTAATATATATATTTTTCAAAATTTTGAAAATACAATTACTTTTACCTGAACATTTTTAAATTTCTGATGATTAAAACTTAGATTAGAAAAATGTTTACTTCTGATAATGTTTAACTTTTTTTATCTCCAACTCTAATTAAAACACTCTGTCTCTCCTGACAAATTTAGCAGATATTTCATATATTTGGTATTATTTTGGAGGACAGTACCCTTCAGGTAGAGAATTATTTCCCTTCATGTTGTCTACTGGGGTGCATTTCTGTAGGCTATTCATTCCTTAGCACTTCTTTAGAAACTGAGGTAAGTGGTCCAATTACTAACAGTTTTGATGGTGCTGTTGATGTAATATTGGGTGTCTGACCTTTTAGAATAGCAATTTAATTCTATACCTTCTACTAAACAGCTTCAGCCTTTCCCTCTTCTGCACCTTCAGAATAAGGGCATTTTAATCTGTTTTGCTATATACATGTTTGAATAAACTAGGGCATGTGGGTTGACACAAAAATTCTAACAGTGGGAGTGAAAAGATAACACCAGAGACTCCTTGAGGGTAGACATTGTATCTTATAAACTTTCTATACCCTGCGGTAGTTAATATAGAGTCTAAATATAACAGATAATTAATGCTTGTTGAAATAATATGGAAATGTCTTCATATAAAATCAAGTAACATTTTTGTGACTCCAGTGTCCTAATGAAGGAACTAAAAAACTATTTCTATTACGTCATGTAAGTGTAATGGCGGGAAAAAGCAATCTAGGAAAAAATTTTTTCTTCCATTTTCAAGGAAAACTTTTTCACTGATAAATGTTTCTTAGATTCTAGTAAAACTCATTTTTTCCTTCTCAATGCAAAGCCACTACTGTTTGTTTTTAAGGTAGAGGTTTCAATAGGTTTTTTAGACTTTTCTTCCATTATATAGAAATAGTTTTGCATTGAAATGGCCATTACATTGTAGTTAAGACTTTCAAATAAGTAGTCATAATCTCTTTTACCAGAGCTATAAAAACAAAGATTTAAGCACATTTCAGACCTTGAGTTTCATTAAAAAAAAAAAAAAGAAGGAAAGTGTTCAAAGCACATGGAAGATAAGTGAGAAATGTGAGAAAGGAATGAACTAGAAACACAAGAAGCCTCTCTTATGTTGTGTAAGTGATGGGATGGAGGTGCAGTGGTTTGGACTAAGTGAGGTTTATGTAATAAATGTGGTGAGTTTCTGTGAGAGATGGAAAAAAATCACAACATTTGTTAAATATATTGTAAGACTAGCAAATCTAAGACTAAAGCCAAGTAGTCCTTTCTACCTATTAAAACTGTGTAATTGAAGCAAATGGAAATAATACTTGTCCTAAACGAAGCTACTTAGTTTCTTTATAGATCAAAGTGCTGAAGATGTCAAAATGAAAGCATTATATATTGCTATTAATTTGGAACATGCCAAATTTCCTTTCCTTTTTTTTTTTTTTTTTTTTTGCCATAGAGAGAACTGAACAATTTGATGAGGAAAGCGTGACTTTGAGGGGACTCATTGATAAGTCGTAATGACCTTGTTCAGGAGCCCAGAGTGAACCTATCATTTAGTGACCTTGTGATGGATTAGATCCACATCTGGGTTCTCTTTGGGTCTCTGTGGTAAGCCCTCCTGTCTAACAGCAGCTTCAGAAATGGTTATGAGACTGAAGCAGATAAGGCTGTGTCCAGCAGGATTACCATGTAAAGGTTCTTTTGAATAAACTAGGAAGGTGTAGAAGTGAGGATGAACATTACTAGTTATATTTTTAATCAACTATTAACCATTCATTGTTTGGATAAGGTTTTCAGTGGTAGTTCTTACTCAATGGTATAACTTGCCTTCTAAACAGAAAACTAGCTTGAATTTTTTGCCCCTTTTCTCCATTTAAGGTGATAATTAAGGAAAGTAATTTCTGGTTATTATAGCTTATTTTTCCATCAGAACTAAAAAACAGTGATTTAAGAAAGGACAGAATCAGAAGTTTAAACATGCTTTCTGAAAAAAGATATCATTTTCTAGTAGAGTAGAAAGCTGAAGGTTGTGAGTTCACATGGTCTAGATTGATTTTATTCTCTGATCTTGAGAAAGCTATTTAACATCTCTATGGTCATATTACCTTATCTTTCAAGTAGGATTTCCAAACTCTCATAGGGAGTGACAGAAATAATCATGAACAACACCTATATTAAAAAAAACAAAACAGTAACAATAGAAATAAGAAAGCTATGACAAAACAAAATGCTTATAAGTATACTTAATGAACAAGTATTGATTTCAGTTTGTAGATAAAAATACTTAGTTATTTTTAAGAAGGAGTGCGTCTCCTTGGAAAATGTTGCCTTAAAAATAATGTCAATATACAGAGGAACATACCAGGGGTAAAAATAAAAATCCTATGTTTCCTTAAAGCAATCTGTGTTTGATTTATTTTTAGGAATTAAATATTGATTCTGGCTCTATATGAGGGTAGAGAACCATAGTATCTGGAAGTTAAAACTGACTTTTATCAATCAAACACATGCAGTTATGTCAAAATATTACTTAATGTGGTAACCTGAATCCCACTTTAAAGTAGGATCTAAACAGGATAACGTTGAAATAGACTACTGCTGTATGTAGATAGACAGATAGATATAGGTAGATACATGTTTGTTTATATATCTGTGTCTATAATTTGAAATATTCTCTGATTATATTATGTCTGGTCATGATGTCAGAAGTACTCCCTTTATTTTACCTGTTGTTTTTGGAGCTACTGGAGGTGTGTTACAGTCAGTGGAACATGGAACTAACTATTAAAAGCCTTGTGACTAAGTGACTTAGTAATTTTATCTTTCTGGGTCTTATTTGTAAAATAAAGGTGCTTAATGGAATGATTCTAAGAAGAAATGCCTTGCCTTTCTTTGTATGAAGTCTATTGGAGAAAATTCTAAACCTGCGTTTACTGCTGTCTGAACTTTTAAAAATATTGATAAATCTTTGAACTCAATTCATATACCATTAACTTGAATTTTTACAGCAAAATTATCCTAAAAGAATAACTACCTTCTTAGTGGGTTGATTGATCTCTTCCTTGTTACATTTTTCAAAATGATATATAAATAAAATCTCATCCTTTTTTTATTGTGCAGTTAGAATAAAGTTGATCTTCAATTATATACTATAAAACTATATGCTAAGTGTTTTTAAATTAATATATCTTAAATTTACTGAAATTTAAATTCAAGACCTGATAAATTATTCAAGGGAAAAAATTAACATTGAGCTTTTTAATCTTAGGTACTCATTACTCTCACATTTAATCCAGTGCTGTCAACCTTGTCTTTATCATTTGTTATCTTCTTTTAGCCACAATAAAATTTTCTTATAACTTGCAAAAGAATGAGTAAAGGGAGCACTAATAAATTAAGAGAAATTTTCAGAGAAAAATATAATATGCTAGAGATTTATTTCTAAAAGTTAATAGGAAAATTGTACATAGTTTAGCCTATTCTGTGCATTATGTTGCTTATTAAACGAAGTAAACATTTTAAAAACTTTATTTTGATACCACCAATCTACTACTTCTATTTATTTTTTGGTTTACCCAATTTCTCATTTATTATGATATCAATAAATAATTATATTTTCATGTGTACTCCCTAAAAACAATGGTGTTAATCTTTCTATATTTAAAATCTTGCCGTTAAATTAAAAATAAAAAAGTATTGACTTTTACTGAAGTTAATATGGACAGAGTATTCTTTTCCTTCCTAAGTTTACAGTACTTTTGCACTCAAGTAGGGACTAGTTTGTTTAAAGCCAGCAGGAGGAGCTCTCACCTTGCTGGGTCCAATGCTGTTAGTGTGCCTGAAAAAACTGAATTTGTGGGGGCTTTGCCTATGAAGCAAGTGATAAAATTTAAACATGTATCACATATAATGGTGTTAAAAATAAAAATAAATCCTCAGTTTTATTTTGATATCAATGCACCCTTCACTTTTCAGGAATGCAAATTTGAAATTTTGCTGTTAAGAATTTTTAAAAGGTATGATTGCAGTTTAATGAGGAAAGAAAAGCAGTTATGTAAATCTTGTTTCTTGAAGCTACTAATAAATTAAAAAAATGGTTCCTAAGGATCTATACTGTTATAGGAATATACATATTTTCTTTTTTGTTTGTTTTGAAATGAATATATTTCAGTTTACAAATTATAAATATTAAGAACTAAGCAGCCCAATTGTATCTTAGAAAAAATAATTATATCAATGAATGAATTAATTTGCCAGTCTATGAAAAAGAAATCTCCATTGGTAGACTTCAATATTAGGGATTTTTGAACACTCTACTCCAGTAAACCCCTCGATTTAAAAGGCATGATTTGTAGGTAGTACCAGTAAAGTTTCTGTAGAACCCATTGATGAGAAAACCAGGATATAAACTTATCTGGATTTGGAATCAGCAAAATAAATAATGATTTTTCTCTGCATCTACAAAAATAAAAAAACAAATGATAAAGTTTTATCTTCAAACTTGAAGTAAGAAAACACTTAAAAAAAAAGTTTAAAGGTTTTAAATATTTTTAAAGGGATATCCTAGCACCAATCTTTTGGTTGTAATCACTTTGTGACCTAAGGAAAATTATGTAACCTCTCTGAGCCTCAGTTTTCTCATCTGTAAATTGAGCATTTAAAAAAAGAAACAACTTACAGGACAATGTGGAGATTCCTTCAAGAGGGAAATATATAGACCGTGCTTCCTACAGTGACTGAATTACTATCATTACTTTAACAGCTTACTAGCAAAATAATGATGTATTCCAAAAATGTAAATGTGCTAAAGGAGTAACATTAAACTTTTGAGTGCCCCAAAGTGGATACTGGTATGACATACTTCTGAATTCTTTTCAATAGAATATACCAAAAATAAAATAACATTTATTTAATAATAAGATAAGCTTAGAGTTTTGAATATTTATTATAACATCTTCAGCTTTTTTCCTCTAATATGTGAGATTATTTTTTTACACTGAGTGAACCGACACACCATCAAATATCATTTTGTGAATTTGCATATGTGTGTTTGTGTGTGTATGTGTATATGTATGTGTGTATGTATACATATATAGATATATATGTATTTGTACTTTCTTTTACTTCTAGTCTTGTTAGAATTGTATGTTAATATGGAGTAAATGAGGCTATAAAGAAAGCCTTTTTAAAAGCTCTAGCCCTTTATGTGTCCTTTCATCTCTTTATGTGATATTAGCAGTATAAGTCATTAGCTAAATATATTAATACATTAAGAGTAGAAAATGGTGTATCCTAATTCGATCATTCCTTCTTCATTTATTAACTGAAATATTTCAGTAAGAGAAATGCACTGCACCCTGGTGGTGCAGTGGTTAAGAATCTGCCTGCCAATGCAGGGCACACAGGTTCGAGCCCTGGTCCAGGAAGATCCCACATGCTGTGGAGCAACTAAGCCCGTGTGCCACAACTACTGAGCCTGCGCTCTAGAGCCCGTGAGCCAAAACTACTGAAGCCTGCGCGCCTAGAGCCCGTGCTCCGCAACAAGAGAAGCCACTGCAATGAGAAGCCCGCGCACTGCAACGAAGTGTAGCCCCCACTCACTGCAACTAGAGAAAGCCCATGCGCAGCAGTGAAGACCCAACGCAGCCAAAAATAAAATAAATAAAAATAAATAAAAATAAATAAAATAAATAAATTAAAAAAAGAGAAAAGTTCATTAACTATTTCCTTATTCAGAAGTATTTCATATAGAAAAAGCAAAATAAATGTTTTATTCTTTTCAGATTATTTACCAGTTTTTAAAAATAATGATTTCCTTGTGTACTGCAAAAGTTATTAGTAGTTATTAGTAGGTATATTTTATCATTATGAATGCATGGATTTAAGCATGTTTGAAATGTTTCAATCCCTTATAGTCATTAACCTTGTGTATGATCAAATTATAAATTTTTGGTCAGTGGAAGCCTATGCCAGTTGGTTCCTGTGTCCTTTTTACATGACCCTAGTAAACATTGATATATTCCCTGATTTGGTATAAGGACTATAAAGCACCACCAGTGAAGTAATCTTACAAAAAATAAAAATAATTGGAACCTAGATCTGGTCAAGCCACTAAATATATCTACCAATTTAAAGGAAATACAGGGAATGGGGGAACATGTTCAATGATATCTCACAGAAAGGAAAATCTGGAATGTGGGATAAGACCACTTTTGTGGGTCAAAATTTTTGCTAGTAAATTTGATTTCATGTAGTGAAAAGATAACTGGCTATTTGAAACAACAGTGAGATACTATTGCACACCTGTTAGAATGCCTTAAAAAATATGGACAATACCAAGTTCTGGTGAGAATGTGGAACAATTGGAAAACCAGACATTCTGCTAATGGGAAAGTAAAGCTTTACAGCCATTTTGGAAAACAGTTTTACAGTCTCGAAGAATTAGCATTCTTTATATAACCCAGCAATCACTATTTACCATGGAGAAATGAAAGCATAGGTTCACATAAAAATCTGTATATGAAAGTTCATCAGCTAGGGAATTCCATGCAATAGAATACTTTTCAGCAATAAAAAGCAACTGAATGTTCAGTTGTATATATAGCAACATAGATGAATCTCAAATGCATTATGCTGAGTGAAAGAAACCAGGCTCAAAAAGTTTCATACTGTATAATTTCATTCATTTGACATTATGGGAAAGACAAAGCCATAGGTACAGGAGTCAGATTAATGGTTGCTTGGGGCTGGGGTGGGGAAATGATTCATCATAAAGGATCACAAGGGAAATTCTGGTGGTGATGGAAATATTCTATAGCTTGATTGTAGTGGGGGTTACATGGAAGTAGGAGTTTGTCACAATCCCTAGAAATGTACATTTAAAAAAGGTGAATTTTATTGTAAGTAAATCATACCTCAATAAACCTAACTTTAAAAAAAGAAAATGGGGGAACCCATAGATTAAGAAGAAAAAAAAAAACAAGACCTCACCATAATGTATAGAACCTATTTGGATCTTGACTTTCTGTTAAAATAAGTTGAGACCATAGGAACATTAAACAATGACTGGATATTTGATGATGTTAAGTAATACATACTATTTATAGTAGTGAATTGTTATTGTAGTTATATTAAGAGGAGTCTTTATCTTGGATATACGTACTGAAATTTTTACAGATGAAATCATATGATTACTGGAATTTGCTTCAAAGAAATCTTGCAGTGAGAGTAGGTAAACGTATAGATGAAATAAGATTGGCTATAGGTTTGTAATTATTGAGGCAGAGTGATTAGTGCAATGAGGGTTCATTGTACTGTTTTCTCCACATTTTAAATTATTTTTGAGAATTTTGCACAATAAAAATTAAAGAATTATGGCTCAGTTTTACAAATGTATGCTTAGTGAATATACTGGAAGAATATTCTGTAATGAGTATGTGGAGTTTATCCCAGAAATTTAAGCATGGTTTCATACTAAAATTCAATAAAATGTATCACAGTCAAATAAGAAAACCCACCGAGTCCTTGCTATAGACCCTAAACAGCAGATGCCAAGAAACAGACTTCCAGTGACATTTTTTAAAAACTACAAAAACCCCTCCACTTTTTTAACTAGATGAAGAACTAAAACTCATGATGAGATACCAAAGGATTGTTTCTCAGAGTTCAGTCCATGATTGCCATCTGTGGGACTTGAAGGTAATAGTTAAAATCTGCTGAAACATGGGCACTGCACATTAACCTGCTGGAAACACTTCAAAAATCCTCTCCTGTTGATCTCCATCTATCTTTCTGGCCTCACTTCTATGCTCCTAGTTCCCCCAAATAATCTCCACTCCTACTCCCCTTTCCAGCAACTGAGAACTGATTTAGTCATAGCTCAGTTACTTTATAGAAGGTATTCTAAAATAAATTTGTTTCTCATCACATCTGATTAAAGACCCCCTCATCCTAGCCCAGCCCAAATTGCATTTCCTTTATGAAATTGTCCCAGACCTGCCCTACCAGCCTTAGCCTAACTTAATTGCTAAGCTATTTATTATATAGTGTTCAATTTTAGAATTTAACAGAGTATGTCCGGATTATTTGTTTGCATGTCTTCTCAACCAGATTATGAGTTACATTTGGTCAGGGAAAAAGGTGCATGGTTTTTATTTTTGCTTTTGCGTTCTTTAGCAGTAAGTGTACTAACACATACGATAATAATGTAATCTACACTTTAAAAATATAGATTTCTTCAAAATGAGTTGTTTTCATACTTTGCCAATCATATAAGGGCATTTAATAATACACAAAGAAAATATACAGACAGGCCTGCTTTAAAAGTTTTTCTTTCTTTAATGTGGTATAAAAAAGACTATATATGAAAATGGGGGGAAAAGCAAAGGTGATTATTTCATTGTTGGTTTGCAAAGTGACCCTGTACTCATGCAGGGCAAGGAAAGAGAACAAAGAAACAGGTAGATCCCTCCAGATTGGTAGGTGGCAGGTTTAATAAGCAAGGGAGCTTATGCACAAGGCTTGTCTTGGGCAGCTGTCAGATGAGTAGATCTCTACACTTGACCACCAGAGGCTTAGAGATTTCAACTGGGTTCAGTCACGTATACCATCCAGATGGTTTCAGTAGCACCTTATTCTCTCAGGGCTCTGTCCTTGGGACAGCTATCACTGTGGGAATGATAGGCAGAGCATAGTTCTAAGGACAGGGGAGGAGCTGAGGAACCTCCCACCTATTGCTCAGGTCCAGCTTGAGTCATCTGGTGGTCATATCCTCTTGATTAACCCCTCCAACATTCATCAATTTTAAAAGTCAGCTATTAAAAATGACTTTGTTAGTACTGTTACTCAGTCATCTATTTCATTTAGCATTGTTAAACACCACGCTATTTTAAAATTAATTTATAACCACCTTATATATTTTATATTTACTCAATATTATTATTATATATTAAGATTTAGTACCTACAAATAATTTTAAAGTAATTCAACTTATTAAAGCTAATCCAATGAATAATACTAAAGGTTGTTGACATTAGTGATTTAAATAACTGATTCATTGTTATGTCAATTGAGAAGTTCATGCAAGTTTTTTTGTTTTGTTTAATTCCAGTTGTGTTGCTTGATACAACAACTGTCCTGGGAGAGCTAGGATGGAAAACATATCCATTAAATGGGGTAAGTTTAAATATCTTTTAAAATTGTTTTTCTTGTTAGGTTTTTAGGGTCTGTTATAATAGTTAAAGAAAGAGAAACAGTGTGGTTTTGGCTGTATTAAGTATGAATTTTAGTGTATAAAATTACACAGGAAAGATTAAAATGCAATTAGAACTGCTAACCAATGGGAATGATATATAAAATTCTTTGCTTTCTTCTAAATTAGTAATTGTTCTTTAATATAGTGTTTATATATAGTAGTATTAGAATAGCTATCATATAAATATTTTCTTTAGAAATAAAATTTTATGTTCAAGACACTTTTTTTTCTGTGTATATGCCTGTTAAATTTGGTAACCTCGCTGAGTATTTGTACATAAACAAACTTTAGATTATCATAGCATAAGTGTATTTTCCAGATACTAACAATTTGGTATTCATTAGAAAATATGAGTATGCTAAAGCAGTATGTGTCTTTTGAACTTGGCAAAAAGATACATTATTATCAGGCTTTTGTTAGCTGAGTGTAGTTGCTTTTGAAAGGCTTATAAGAATGTATAATTTATTTACTAAGTACACTTTTCCAGGTACTGACATCATTTTAGCTATGGTTGTACTTGACTTTTTACATGTTTTGATATATGTTGCATCATTTTCACAGTCAGTGTATTCCTACTATTTTTTTCATTTCAAGCTAAAATAAAAAGGGTGGTTTGTGATGCTTTTTACCTAGATTTTGTCTATTTAAACAAATCTTCAATAATGGAGGTAGTCAGCTGTTTTCAGATATACTTTGGTTAGCTTTTCTTCCTTTTATTAGAAATTGTATTTTTCTCATTCATCACATTCTTCCTTGATACTGTTTTACATTGCTTTTTCTGTTACATCTACAAATTTAAATCTGAAAAAAGTTGGTTGACCCAAAATTGTTTTATATTTTTAGAATTCATTCCAGCAATGCTGTTTCAATTTGACCTTTATATCAGCAATTATTCAACAGTTACTCATTAAATGTGTATTTTCAACTAAAAATTCCTATGAAGAGTTTAATCTTTCTGTCTTTAACAGGTTATTTATTTATTTCTATTTGTTTGTTTATAGACTATGGCTTTATTTTTTCTGAAATTTAAATTTTATTCTTACAGAGCACTTGTCAAACCATTTCTGAGAATGTATCTTTTAAACTAAGATTATGCTTCTACCTTCATTATCTTATTTTCATTAAAATGAATAAACATCAGTATTCGTTGAGTGTGTTAGGTGTGTTTATCACAGTTACTTTCAAGAAGTGAATGAAACTTCTTTTTCGGAATACCCTTTCAAGATATATACATATCTCGTTTTCTCAGTATAAGAAGTAACTTATAAGAACTTACAAATATTAAGTAGTATATAAGCCCCACTTTTTCATTTTCTGGAAAAAGAATGACAAAAATATTAGCAGTCATACTATCACTGACCTCATGTTGTCATAGTCAAAGAATCATGTGAGGAACAGAAGGAGTTGTGCTCTGCTCTAGTGATTGTGTTTGGCTTGATCAGGCTGCATTTCTTAAAGCAAACTGGTAACCAGGAGACACAGGGACTTACAGAGTTACAAATAAACTTACTGCTATTGTTCTTATAATGATTTTTGTCATAGGTGTTATGAAATGGGGAATTTTTCTACTTGTGATTTATTATAGAGAGAGGGCAGAATTGTTTGAAAAGTGATGCTTACCTCATAGTTTTCTATTTTCCGGACACTGCACTAAGAATTTTATCCTTTTTTTTCACAATGGCCGTATGAGGTATGTCTTAGTTCTCTTTCCC
>NW_006787097.1:1602591-1652128 GCF_000442215.2 Lipotes vexillifer
TTCCCTGTTGGAGAAACCCAGTTTTAAAGACGGTAAGGAACAAAATTTACCAAGAAGTTATAGGCCAAATAGTGAGTGATGGATTCCAATTCAAACTAAATTATTTCTGAGTCTAATACCTGTATATGTATTATGGTACACTAACAGAGAGGAACATTGGAAACTTTATGAAAAGGCAATTACTTATGTGTGCTATTTGCATAATTGATTTGGATTTTTTTCTCCTCTTGATAAACATACTACTAAACTGAGATACACATTTTGGGCACCAGCCAAGAATGAACAAGAGGAAAGAGAAAGAAGCAGGGAAGGAGACTACAGTAGAAAATAAATATGATAGAATAAGGTAGAAAAGGAAAAGATGGTTAAAAATTCATTGAGTATTTACCATATGCTAAGCTTTGTTCAAAGCACTTTACTCACATGAGTCCTAGAAATCAAGTATAAATTTTCCTTATTGAAAGATGTGAAAATTGAGCTTCAGGTATATTAAATAACTTCTTCATGGTCACAGAGTGAGGAAATAATGCAGCAAAATTTCTAAGCCAAACATATTTTAATCTTCACATGTATTTCACAGTAGGTGCTTTTTATTTCTTTGAAGATTCTACCATGTAAAGATAAAGGGCAATGAGCAATACGTATAGACTGCAGAGGGAACAATAACACATGGATTCAGACATTCAAAAGTAAATTGAATACTCAATTACCTTGGAATAGTCTATTTGACTTTTAGATCATCCCCCCAAATAATAATGCATATATGGCAAGTGTCAGCAGTAGGCATACTTAAAAATAGGAGTGTATGGACATATTTTATAATAGATACGGATAAAGCTTCATGATTTAGGTAAAACAGAGGTGAACCAAGGGAAACAATAAAATGGATAGATGACATAAGTAAATTTTAAAGAAAACATACAACTTAAATTTCTCTTTTAATGAAGAGGATAGATTACGGACAGGAATAGAGCTTTACTTAGTGCTATTTGTAGTTTAAAACAAGTGAGGAAATAATTAGTAAGGATAGAAAAACTTTGAAAACAATCTTCTAAAAATGGCAAGAATGAAAATCATCTAGACATCACAATTGGTTAAATAATTTAAAATCTATAGGAACTGTAAATCAGGGTATAACTTTTAAACTACCATTTATACCTGTGTATTAAAACTATAATTAAATCTATTTGAAATTGTGTAATTTTTTAAGGTTCTCAGGTTTTTTGAGCCATGCTAATTTGAATGGCCATTTTAACTAAAGTTGCATCTTCTCAGAGACACTACTTCAGTTGTTTTTGCAAATATGTCATGGGTAGAAAAGACAATAGATGATATATTTGACAATCTTATGATATAAAGTATATTTGGTGCTTCTCTGAATAAAGTATTTCCTAGGAGTAACTTCCAAATTGATAAAATTTTCTTTCCATAAAGAATTGAACTAAGAGATATTTTTGAAATCCTATAATGTATGATTTATATTATGAATCATATAAACTATATGCTTTAGTAAATTAATTCATAGTGGTTTTAATTTTTGTTGGTTTTTTTTTTTTTTTTTACTAAAAATACCTATTCCACCCTTAGTAGCATGCTGATGTAATTACAAGAGTAGGCATTCATAATGTGCCTGTAAACAAAACGATTACTGGTTATTTGAATATAATATAAGCACCTCTGGTTAGCAAATATGGAAAATAGATGAATAGTTTTGAGCAAATGACTTTTTAGGCTTGCAAAAATTAAAAGAAAATATATTTATTTTCTTGCTTGCTTGTCAGCTCATTTTTGCCAACATCAAAAATACACTTTCTTTTTTTAAAAGTCATGTCCAGGATTCAGGGTAACACATTTCTCTTGTTCCATGTACTGTTGTGCAATTTGGAAATAGGTCTACACAATCATAAGGCCAAAGAGAGTATCTTCAGGTAGTTTCAAGTAATGTTTTGTGAAAGAATAATAAAGGGAAGGATGAATTCTGCTTGAGGAAGATTGGTAGTAGGATATGACCCATCAGCTCTTTCTTATAATCTAAGGAATCACATATGGTCTGGAAGAGAGGGTAGAAGGCACCTTTTAGGAAGAAAGAATGGCTTGAAGACAGGCACTGAATTCTTAAATGTATGCATTAAGTTTTAGGGACATTGAGAATAATTTGTGTGGCTGAAGAGAAGGGATGTGGTGGGAAATAAGGCTATGATTATAGGCTAAGCCATACTGTAGGAGACTTAGAATTTCAGTGTCTTAATTGATTTACATAGTGTGTATCTCAGCCCCTGTAAGTAGAAGTACTTTCTAGATTTGCTTAAACAATCAAAAATTATTGAAGCTTTCTTTTGTTTAAGACAATAACATAAACCCTTGGAAATGAAAGACACCTTGGAAAATTGTTAGCAAAGGATGTTCAAAATATAGGTGTTCTTATTGATATGTTGAGAACAGAGTGAAGTTGAATAATTATATTTGTATAGAGTATGGAGCTTGGTTTTAGAAAAGAATGAATACTTCAGTGAATCTGGGAACCAGTAGTTATAATTCTTAACACTGTGCTCTCACTGTCTAATGTCAAGAATTTTATATCTACATAATTCAAAACTGTTAAGAACTTTATCCTGTAAGTATCCCTTCTATCCTTTATCTGTCTATGTACTACACTCAGGTAATAAAATTATGATGATCTCGTGGAGTAGCTAACAGAGTGCCATGATAATCAATGAAAGAATGCTGCATCAATAAAAATTTTTGTATAGCACTATAGAAGTTATGTGAATACTGTAAAAGTGTTTTCACAAACATTAAGTATAGGCATATGCCCTGGATTTTCTATTTGCTATTAGCAACTAATAACAGGTTAATACTAAATCTTACTCTGTGCAAAACTGAAGGATGTATTTCAGTTTTGAATATCTCCTGGGAAGGAAGCAGCTAATCTTTAAGAATTCATGCTATTTTAATGCTAATGAGAAAAAAGAAACATGAAAGACATGGCTCAGGCAATAACTTTGTACAAAAGAAACAATTAAAAAATATATATCTCCTGAGTTTGTTCTCATAATCTGAAAACGTATGAAAAAAACTATATAAATTTTCTTGGCACATTAACTCTCATGTTTACTCCTTTTCTTTGATATTTTTATTTATTCAATTTATTTTTAACCAATATATAACATTGTACATGGAAGAGAATACAGTATGAGGGCCTGTAAGTTAAATGTGACATTCAAAATCCTTAATACCCATTACATGTCAGTCCCTATTCAGTGCCACACAACCGTGGGGGGTTGTCATATTGGGGCATCTTGGCTCAGTATTAACTCTGACTAATAAAAAGTAATTGCTGTTAACCAGAAAAATGAAAGACTTTTCAAAATATAAAAATTGGATTCCATGATTAAAAACTTATATTGTTTCCTTTGAGCTTTAGTAGTTATATTTGATACTTCTTAAAATTTAATAGCCATATGGCTTTTTTATTTAATACTGTAATTGAAAAGATAAGTGACTTATTTGGGTAGCCACATGATGGTTTTTAAAGGTACTTATACCTGAATAAAACCTGTTAGTTAAAGCATAGTATTTCATAATCATAATAAGTCCATAAAATATTATTTAATTTATTCCTAAAATTATACATACTTAATGTTGATGAAAAAACTTGATTTTTAAGTACCCTATCAACTCAACTGAAATATTTTCATCATTATTTTCTTTTATAGTAATTTTTTTAGGAAGAAAATGAAAGATTTGCTTGTTCCAGACTTTTTTCCCCACTCTCCTCTGTTGGTTGCTACTGTACAGTAGATCAGACTAGGTTGCAAAGTTGTAGCGGACACAGATATATGCACTTCAGTATTCAAAATCTAACTTACCTAACTTCCCTTTCAACAGTGAAGTATGCTTTAACAAAAATTTAAGAGAAAAATGAATGTTAGTAGGAAGAAAAAGTGCTATTGGATATTAAGTTGCATTTTATATTATGACAGAGATTGGAAAACTTTGTGTTTCTCAGATGCCAAATATTTGTTTCAAATGTATGTGACTTAGATGATCATTAGGGTTTGAATAATGCAAGATCATACAGGGTATATGATCTTACCTGTTAAATATAGTGAATTAGTGTTACGAAATTTACCCTGAGATAGAAAAAAGGGATACAAGTCATTCATGCCTAAATAAAAGTTATGAGTGAACCTAACAATTCAGTCATTTATGATTCTTATAATGAAAAAACTAATGATTTTTATAATAAAAGAGGCTTATATTGCAATTAAACTGTGTAGAAAGCTACTTTATTCCATATGTCAGAGCCCATTATTTCCTAATATCATTGTTCCAAAGTTGAAAAATCAAAGGTAGAATGTATTTATGATAGAGAATGGAATACCTACTAATACTGATAGTTAATTTCTGTATTTCGTATAGTAAGAAACAGTTTATCATAGTAGCTTATTTTAGTGCTGCATTTTTATTCATTTTGTAGTACATTGAAATTATCCAAAAATACATGCATGTGTTTGAATTCTGAAAATATAAGGTTTAGTTATAATTTCTGTTAAAAATAGATGTGTCAGTTATTGTTTTCAAAACTGATATCTAGATAGTTTTCCTTCTGAGAAACTTCACAACATATGTGGTAGTTTTCTAAATATCCGTCATATTAATTTCAATCATATTGTTTCACATTTGAAAGAAATTGCTTTTTCAGTTTTGAAAGTTTCAATTGTCCTATCCCCAAACTCAGAGATCCTTGCCTTAGTTATGTCCAGTCTGTTAATGAGCCCATCAGAGGCATTCTTCATTTTCCATTACATTGTTCTTGATCTCTAGCATTACTTATTGATTCGTTCTTAGGATTTACATCTCTTTGCATGCGTGTTCTTACATGTTGTCCAAGTTATCCATTGAAGCCTTTAGCAAATTAAAAAAATCCCTGGTCTGATAATTCCAACATTCCTGACATATCTGACTCTGGTTCTGATGCTTCTTCTCTTTAAACAGTGTTTTTTGCATCTTGTAATTTTTAATTGGAAGGTGGACATGATGTGTGGATAAAAGGAACTGAGGTAAATAGGCCTTTAGTAATACAGTGGTAAGCTGTGGGGGGAGAAAATGTGTTTTATAGTCCTATAATTAAGTCTAAGGCTTTTGGTGAGCCTGTACCCCTGGACTGTGAACTTTACCAGGGCTTCTCAATTTCCTTTTTCCCCCTTAGGTGGATGGACAGGATGGCTAGAGGGAGTTGAAGTTAGGTATCTCCCTCCTCCTACATGGAAGCCTACAGCTGGATAGAGCTGGGTATTTTCCTTTCCTCAAGTAGGTTAGGCTCTGTCAAAACCCCAGCAGGCAGGTAGGGCTCTTGTAAAGTACTTTTTCCTTAGGGCAGGCCTTGTTGAGAAGAGCCGAGTGCTCTGGCATATTTCAAAGTGGTTCTTTTACATTAACAACTGTTATCAACATTGTATAGTGTATAAGTGGCTGAAACATTTGCTTAAAGAGTTTCACACATTATGATTGTACTTAATTTTCTCTACCTTCTGTTTTTATTCAATGAACTGTCTGAATTTTTCACTTTCTCATCACCTCAATCACTACTGGTAGCAGTTGGCTTTATTTTCAAGTCCATTTAATCTAAAAAATGAATCAAGCTTTTATGCCTTTGATTACATGACATTACTGCTGCTATTCTTTCAATAAAGGGAGACATCAGAGTTGCCCATGGTGTGCGGTTTGAGTAGTAGACCATGAAACTCCCAGGAGCTTATAGAAATTTAGTTCCACATATCTTGGCTTCACAGGAGACTTAATGTAAGTTTCTAACCCCAAACATTCAAATTGTTAATGTCATGGGTCTGCAATAAGAACTGTGCTTAAGCGTTTTATATATTTTTCATTTAATCCTAATAATGCCTATGTGAAGTAAGTATTATTAGCATCATTTTACAAATGAAAAGGCTGAACCTGAGAAAAGTTACATCACCTGCCCAAGTGTGTGGTGACATTTAGCTGGTACTAAAGCCAGTGTCATCTCAGTCCCAAAACCAGGATTGTTAGTGACTCAGCGTAACATGGATTGATTTTCAACACTGTGATTGGTGCTATGGAGAGTGTAAAATAATCTATACATTCGCTCAAGTGCAATCTTAATCTAGTTACAGTGTTATTACATTGATCCAGATTTTGTGTCAAAAGATATGTGGTTACTGAGAAGTGCTAAAAAAAGATTAATTCATCTTTGAAGACCAAAGGATATCCCAAAGCTAAGAATGGTTAATTATTAAGTACAGTTGTTTAGTTAGTGGCATAACAATATTTGGTGCATGTTTAGATTGTTTACATATTTTTTCTCTTAGAAAAGAACTAAAGAAATATTCCTCTAGTGTATTTCTTCTGAATCTGTTCTTTCGTGTCTCATTTTTAAAAATGATTCTTTATACATGTCTGTTATTGACTGTAAGCTAAAGGGTAAAATATTAGAGTAGTCCAACACAAAACCCAAAAACATCCTTGTCAAAATAAGTATATTAGAAATGTTATAGAAATTAGAGAACACAATTAGAGAAATGTTAGAGCTTGTCCTTCTCACACCATCTTCTAAGTAAATTGACCAAGAGGCTTGTTGAGGGATTTCCACTATGGTTAGTGCCCGGATGCCCTATTCCTTCAACCATAACTTAATGAGACAAAGGTAGACACCTGGCTGAAAGACATCCAATTAATTGGCTAATCAGCTACCTGTCATCTCTCACATATTATTTCCATAAATTGCTAAAGCAATCACATTCCTTTTTAGGAATTTAGGATTTCTAAGTTCAGAGCTGAATGGAAATGGCAATCAGAAACTTCTGCCATAAAGATTCACTGAAAGATTCATGCATGGAAAAGGAGTAGAGCAGAGGGGCTCTGATTTACCAGAATCATGTGCAAGTAAAAGTTCTAAGAGAACAGAAAACAAAACAAAACAAAACAGTAGTTGAAGGGCAACCAGTCAGTAGTAAGAGAATGGAGAACATAGCACATGCAGAGATAAAAACATGAGAAAATGTAGAGTGGGGTAGTCTGTACTTCCGGAGCTGACCAGGTTACTGCTAAATCTCCAGGTGCAGATCTTTAATATTTTTAAAATAAATTCCCTTTGCATGAGCTACCAAATTGTCAAGGTAGATTGTAAACTTGATGATGATGACGATGATTATGATGACTACAATGACGACAGGAGAAAAAATAGGAGACGGCACTATATTGAGTTCAACCAGGAAACGTAAAAAGCCATGAAAGTTAGAATTCCTTGAGGATAATACAGGAACATGAATCATCCAGAGCTATAGGCCTTCTTTTTTTTTTTTTTAACATCTTTATTGGAGTATAATTGCTTTACAATGGTGTGTTAGTTTCTGCTTTATAACAAAGTGAATCAGTTATACATATACATATGTTCCCATATCTCTTCCCTCTTGCGTCTCCCTCCCTCCCACTCTCCCTATCCCACCCCTCTAGGTGGTCACAAAGCACCGAGCTGATCTCCTTGTGCTAGTGCTATGCGGCTGCTTCCCACTAGCTAGCTATTTTACGTATGGTAGTGTATATATGTCCATGCCACTCTCTCACTTTGTCACAGCTTACCCTTCCCCCTCCCCATATTATAGGCCTTCTTTTATCAAATCTTGCATGGGTAAATGATCTCCCCTGCATGTGGGCAATCAGGGAAACAGGTGAATAAATATATATAGTTTATTAGAGCCCATAAATTTTTAAATATTTAATACCTGAGCAACTATGAAATGTGACACTTCTCTCTGCCGTATCTCAGAATATTCCTTCTTGTATAGCAAACCCTACAAGTAAGTAAATGGCTTTCTGCCTTATTTTACACTGGTTGAAAGAACATGTATTGGATAATGATGAAATTAATTCTGTGGTAAGGAAGAGAAGTAAGAGAAAAGCAGATAACAATGAATTAGGAAATCAGAATTGAAAGTATTTACTGACATCTGTGAATATGTAATTAGCTTATATTCTCAGGGCAGCTGAAAAATAAGTGTGTATGCTATTCATATTCCAGTATCTCGACTGTTCTTTAATGTATAGTCTTGAAGGTGTCTTCTCGTAAACATATCTATTTATAAAGATATGGGTTACTTTAAGCCATTACCCTTGATTTACATAATATAGTCTTTTCTTTATTCTATTTTTTGTGTTGTTACTTATAAAACTTTAACTTTGTCTCCTACTTCCAAGAGGAGTTTCCAGTTGTCCTTTTAAAATGTCCTTTTAAAATGAACTCCCAAATTGTATATTCTAAGCTAAGATTCTGGTTTTATCAGAAAGTTCTAATTATTTTAACTATAATCATTTCAAATATTTATAAACCATTTCATTCATAAATGAAAGAGTCTATACTCAATCCAAAGCAAGCACATACAAAGTTAAATTCTCTCATGAAACCCTAAAGGATTATTAGTGAAATACTTAACAACTAAATGAAATATAGTAGGCCAAGTATTTTTATAAATTTGTTTGTATTTTAAGTGATTGACTTACTCTTATGCCCCATAACAAGTCACCAAGTCCTGTTGATTCTACCTCCTAAAGCTCTTTCAAATCAGTCTTTATCATCAGTGCATCAATCTGGCTCCTCATCGTTCTTCTCCAAATTACCATGGTTGTGTTTTAAATTATCCACTTGCTTTGGGTCTTCTCTGGCCCCTTTCACCAACCTTTCCAATCCATCCTTCATCTTGTTGCCAGAACTGATCTTCTAAAGTGAGGATCTGATCCTGTCTCTACCCTACCTAACCCCTGCTTCCCTTACCTATATCATTTAACCTGTGACCCATAGCTGCCTCTCCATTTTTATCTTCAGCCAGTTCACCTTCTACCTTTTACTAAAGAGACTTTTGTGTTGATAATTTCTTCCATGTTAGTAACTTGCTTCCTCTTATCTCTAGATATAAGACAGTGCTGTTGAGTTTATCTGGAAAGTTCTCTTACCAACCCCCACCTTCTCTGGCTTTCTCTTACTTTTTTTTGTAAAGGCAAAGACGATTTTCAGTCTGTTCTGGGAAAACTTATACTGCCAAAGATTGAATTAAGAATCTTTTTGGGGGGACACCAGGAACTCAGTGCATCTCACAAAGTTTATCTCACAATATTTAAATGTCTGTCTCTTACTAGATTTTAAACTGTTGGGGGAATGGATTGGGTGTGTCATTTTGAGTTAGTGACTACCATATGACAGATGTTCAGTAAAAATTGGTTGGATAGCTAAATAGATGTACAAGTAACAAATTATTCTACATACATATTGGTTAAAGGCTGTATTTTGCAACTCTCATTGGAGCTGGAACAGTTTGTTATTAACTTTGGGCATAATCAGATGTGACAAAAATACTAAATGATTGTGAAAATTGAATGCTTTCCTTATTCAGGATTGGTTTAGAGTATGGGTAGAAAAGTGTATATGTTTACTCTCATTTTTGTATTTTAGAGAATCCATTCATTTTCTCATTATCAATTTTCTCACTAACATTGAAGTTGAAAGGTGGATGGGAAAGATATTTACCTACGAAATAAAAAGACTATAAAAGAGCTTATAAGCTATTTAAGCAACACCAATCAAGACATAATACACTTCCAAAGAATTAATGACTGGTTTAGAGCAGTAGATGAACTGAATCACACCTGAGAAATATTAACCCCAGATGGTTATTAGTACTGCACCTTGTTATTAAGATGAGAATAAAAAATAGACCATATGGATTTTTAATGGTTGATAGATGGACTGAAAATTTTCGAGAATTTATACTAACCAGTCAAGCTTTCAAAAAGCATAGGTCAGCATTAAATGTTAAATAGGTTTTGTACTCTGAATTCCATGCGATTAGTATTTTGAACTAATGTACCGTAGTAAGCAAAATAGGTTCTTCAAGTGGATTGACTTTATTTTAGCAAAAAAACCCTGTTGTGCTCATAAATGTGATGCTTAACTTAGTCTTCATCTCCCCCATAATTAGGGAGCAATGTATACCAAATATTTCAATGAAATTAAAAAAGTCTTTCAAATAAGAGAATGAATCAAGGATTTAAAATATATAAAAAATACAGACACACACACGTATATACATAGATGCACATCTATATATATGCATTCTGCAGACCACATTTGGAGAGGTAAAATTAAATCTGTATTATTGATTTATATATCAATTTAATAATGTTATTCATTTAATCCAATTATCTGCTTAACTTAAATGTAGTGCTTTCTGATGCACACTAGAAGGATTTTTTTCATGGTTCCTATTAAGAATTGCTCTAAGAAATACCCACATTGTAAATCTTAAAGTAAATAAAGAGGTATAGCAAATGTATTATAGTTATTTTTATTCTTTCTGTCTATAAACACTGTATTAATTATTTGGATGACCATAAGCCCTGGTTGGCCTGGAATAGTCCTGTTTTTTTTCTTTTGTCGTATAATAATTATTAATTGTGCCCCATTTATTTTTAAAAGTGGTCCTCATTTGGATGATAAATTGTATGGTCACTCTGATATTAGTTCAGGTAATGTTAACCAAATTACAAATAAACATTAAATGTGTGATAATTCAAACATAAAAGAATATTATTCTCACTTTTGTAATAGTTTAAAGTGAGTTTTTCCCAGTGGTCAGGAATTCTTCCTCCTCCTTGTATGGAAAGGGTAACTGTCCTCCTCAAAATTTCAGAAGTGGGACACAGTACTTCTTATATCTTACTGGCTACAACATATTCACATTACTACACCTAACTACAAGGGAGGTGGAAAATTTAAGTTATCCTGGGAAGAGGAAGAAATGGACTTTACGTGAATGGACTAAACTACTAGTTGTCACCCGATATCCATTCTCCTTTTTTTTGCTCTCATTAACACAACCTTGATTTTGAAGAAGTGATATATCCAACTATAAAACCCTACAGTTTCTAGTGTATTTTGCAGCTAGTTGTGACCAGAATACTATTCTAGCCAATGAGATGTAAATGGAGGTGTTTCGTGGAATTTCCAGAAAAGCTGCTTAAAATGAGCTCTGTCAACTAGAGGTTAACCTTTTGGATTAATACATTTCCCTTTTGCTGTCTAGAATGCAGATATGATGTCTAGCTCTTCAGCAGACACCTTGAATCCTAAGGTGAATTTGAGGATGAGATCACGTGCTGGGATGATAGAGTTGCATTAAAATTGTATGTGTGCTGTTGACTTCAGTAACATTAGAATATTGCCCTATATAATATTAAGTGAAATAAAGAGCAAAACATTTCTAATCTTTATTTTTAAAATGTATATGTTGGAACAACATGAGAGGAAATATTAATAAACCACTTATTAAGAATGTTTTACTCTAGGTCATGAGAATATGGTGATTTTGGTTTTTGTTCATATTTTCTATTTTTTAAAATTCTCTACAATAGGTTTATATTTCTTTTAATATTAAAATAGAACATTTACTAAATGTATATTTTATTTATTTATGTTCTAGTACATATTTTATTAATTAGTATTACTGTGTAATTTTAAAAGGATTTAGTGTGATTTAGTGTTGATATTTTCCCAACGATCAAATATTAGTAGAAAATGACTTCAGAATACCCCTGGAATCCAGAGCTTAATATAAAAAATTAGCATATATATTAGATTAGATATATGTAGAAATATACCTTAAAAAACTATTATATGCTTCCTGAGATTAGAAATAAGAATAAGCAGAATCTGATTTTATTAGATACTAAGAGATGTTATCTACAATTGATATAAAAATTAAGAAAGACTGCCTCAATTCAAATGGTAGAAATTATGATTCAGAGCAGAAAGAATTGTCAGTGTTTATTCAATAGTCATTAATTTGTTTTTTTATCTATTTATCCATCCATCCAGTAACTGGTCATTAAAAGCCTATGATAGAGGATCTTTTATATACCTTTTGGTTTTTGTAAATTTTTCATTTATTTATTAACTTTGATTATTTTTTTTTTTTTTTTTTTTTTTTTTTTGCGGTACGCGGGCCTCTCACTGTTGTGGCCTCTCCCGTTGTGGAACACAGGCTCCGGACGCGCAGGCCCAGCGGCCATGGCTCCCGGGCCCAGCCGCTCTGCGGCATATGGGATCCTCCCAGACCGGGGCACGAACCCGTGTCCCCTGCATTGGCAGGCGGACTCTCAACCACTGCGCCACCAGGGAAGCCCAACTTTGATTATTTTTAAGTGCAAATCATCTACTTAAAATTTTAGAACCAGCTTTTCCAAAAAGGCATTTAAGATTATATTTTTTTTAAAAGTGTGAACAATATTTCTGTCCTTTATCCTATGTCATGAAAAAACTACCACCAAATTAAAAGTAATTTCTCCCAATATTATTCATGGTATTTTAGGAAAAAATTCATATACAAATAGTTGTTACAGTTTTATTATAGTAAAAAGCAGTATGATTTTTAGAAATGTATTTTATTGTCATTCCCATACGAATACATTGGTAACAAAGTTTTTGTATCAACACTAATTGCCATCCAATGTTATTTATTTTATGTGTTTTATGCTAAGTTTCAGGTCAGTACACCCCCACACACACACACACACACATACACACACTCTGGCCCTCTTGGTGTATCAGGGTTCTCAGTGCTGAGTAGTGATTTTGCTACATGTGTATTAACACATCAGATTTCTTCTTAGGACAGCTGTTTACTCATTATCTAATTTGCTTTCAAGCAATTCTCGGTAGGTGCTAGCAACAGACCACACTGAAGGAAGACAGAGGGCAAGCTACCCTTTGTTTCTGGATCTTCAGGTTTATACCTAGGAAGCAAGGAGGATGATACTCAGTCTTAAGGGCATCTTTCTGTACTCTCAACTCTGGACTGAGCTTCTGTTCAGAGACTCATTCTCCATTTAGAAAAGCAGTCTGAACCCAGTGCCTTCAAAATATGCTATTCTGGGGCTTCCCTGGTGGCGCAGTGGTTGAGAGTCCGCCTGCCGATGCGGGGGATACGGGTTCGTGCCCCGGTCTGGGAGGATCCCGCATGCCGTGGAGCGGCTGGGCCCGTGAGCCATGGCCGCTGGGCCTGCTCGTCCGGAGCCTGTGCTCCACAATGGGAGAGGCCACAACAGTGAGAGGCCCACATACCGCAAAAAAAAAAAAAAAAAAAAAAAATATGCTATTCTGTAGCCCATTTCCTTCTACATAATAAGAAATGTGTCATTTGTCTTTGAGCAGATGTTAACAAATATAATCAGATATCTAATATAGCTGCACATATTAGGGAGAACATCAAAATAAAGGGGGGAGGGTGCTAACTAAAATTAAAGTGTAGCTCAGTGACTTCCTTTATGTCGGAATTTTTCCAAATGAGTTCCAGAATTCATAAATATTTTGTGAATGTGCTGATTGACAATGTGAATGATGTTATATAAATCTCCACAGCAAGTTTTGGCCTCTCAATTTATATGATTTGGTAATTTCTCCCTTTGCTCATGCAAAATGTAGTGTGGAAGAATGAACTAATTTTTGTTTTCAATGGTGAACCAGCCAGTGCTGCCACTTAGTGCCAGAATGTTCTCAAGGCAAAAATAGCCTGTCCCTCAATTCATAATTTTTTTAATTCTAAGACCTTAAGACTTCAAAACCTAAAAATGAATGAAAACTATTGATTTTATAAGGTTTTATATTACTTGGGTCTTAAGAAATTAATATTGTTACAGTTACCTGTTTTGAAGTAAATATTACTAAAGAATGAAAGCATATATTGAAACTAAAATTTAAAGTAATATTATTAAAGAAGGAAAACATCTATTGAAAGTAATGATACATAATTGAAATTTAACCCTTAACTAGGGCAATGCCTAGAAACAAAGGGCAGCTTTTAGATATTGTTTTATAATCATTGTCCAAACTGTTTTTAATATTAAAGTAATGAACTCTGCTACATAGTCATTTAATATTTATAATGTGACAAATATCAATATTTTATTGGGAGCCATGCTAGGGATAAGACAGAGATTAATATTGAAAACAATATAGAAGGATAGTTTAACCTCAGCAATACCTTCCTGCCTTCTTCATCTCCTCCTCCTTTTTACCACCACTTATCTAATCTGGGGAGTCAGAGTAATCACTCAAAGTTGCAAAGGATTTTTCTATTCCCAGTGTTTTCCCATTCATAAATTGCTTAAATAATTTGTATGACCAGTGATTCTTTATGTATACATGTAAGAAAATGTAATTTGTAGATAATTTCAGTAACCAACTAGTTAAATCAAGAATTATTATATATAATATTATATACCATATCATGATGTATACTATATCATGTACTAGTTTCCTAGGGCTGCTGTGATAAATTTTCACAAACTGGTCGCTTAAAACAATAGTATTTTATTCTCTCCTAATTCTGGAGGTCAGAAGTCTGAAATCAAGGCACTGGCAGTGTCAAGCTCCCTCTGAAGACTCTAGGAAAGAGTCCTTCTTTGTATCTTCCAAACTTCTGGTGTTTGCCAGCAATCCTTACATCCTTAGCTGTATCACTCCATTACTGCCTCCATCTTCAAGTGGCTGTCTTCTCTCTGTGTGTATCTGTGTCTTCACATGGCTTCCTGAAAAGGACACCAGTCATTGGATTTAGGGTGTACCCTAATTCATTATGACCTTATCTTAGCTTGATTACATCTATTTCAAATAAAGTCGCTTTTACAGTTTCTAGATGGACATGAAGTTTGGGGGGGTCACTATTCAACCCATTGCATGTCAGCGTATTAATTTTCATAGTGCTGTAAAAGGTATACTCATGATTTAAAATAGAGCAATATGACAGTAAAATATGCGGGCTGATTCAATATGAAGTCAATATTGTTGCTCAGTATCTGTTTCTTTCTTCAAGGTTAACGTCTGATGTTCTGAGTACATCATCAAGTATGTACTCATCAAGGAGTAGTTGGAAAGCTAAGGAGAGTAAACCACATATGCATTAGTGAAAATATTTGATAGTTATATGCTGGTAAAATAATTGCTCTGTGTCTTCTTTTAGTATTTCATTATAAGCAGTGGTCCTGTTGTCCTGGAGGTTGCCATCTTTAGTGAAATCCAAAGAAATGATGTTAAATACAACACAGAGAATAATGGAAACAAAGGAATTTGGGAAATTTGCATATTTTTCCAATTTCAGGAAGTAATCTTAATTCACAATTTAGATATGACCTTCAACAGCCCTTATATAGATCTTGAAATGTTTCTGAAATGATGGAAACATGTAATCATTTTCTGTTAACTCTTAGTGGTCTTACCAGTGCTTCTCTCTGTCAGGCTTTGGTCTATCCTGAACTGTGAATCAATGGTAATTAAAGTAAATTTTTATCCGAGATGGTTCCTTTTGAAAATGAAGTGAGCATTATTAGTAATTACTCTGGGACAATAAGTATAAACAGGGCATTAAATACTTCTGGCTATTTATTGATTTACTGATTTTTTTATTGGTAGTTGGAATAGTTGTGTCCCTCACATGCCTCAACACAGAAAAAAGTAATGATCAGTTATAGCTTCTTTCAGTCATGGTTAATGTTTCATAGTCACTGAACTAAGGAGGGGGGAGATAATTCAGTGAGTTGACTGAAAATTGGTGTTATCTGTTTTGCATAATCCCACAGACGGAAGAAATTACATATGTAATTTGGAGGAAAATGTAAAGGCTACTATCTGTTTAAGTTAAAATCTCACAGGTAACAAGTTAAATATTATTCTTGTACACATGTCCTTTTAATCCCAGGTGCTTGGATTACTGCAAATGAAATTAAATGGTATTGACTATCATCAGAGTATTATTGAAAATATTCTGAAAGGAGACTTATGTTTTCTCTACAAAAAGCTCCATTAATCTTAATGATACCTTTTTTGGGGAAAAGGATCAGAATTTTCTTTTTAGGATCCTTAATTTAAAATCATTGTAAATTCAGTTATATAAGTTCATCTGTTGAGTCTCATTTATAACAGATGCTATGTGGAAAGATATATGTTTCAGGGCTATGTCTTTCAGTGTTCAGTTATAAGGAAAAGCAAAGGAATTCAAAATAGAGAAAGAAGGAAGAAGATAGTGAATACAGTGAACATAAGAATATAGGAAATAGAGAAGCAAAGAGAAGGGGCTTCTGATGTACAGAGAATATGGCTGTGATTGCGAGCATGGAAAGTGATGTTTGGTTTTAGAAATTCATTATTATCTACAGAATTTAGCAGAATAAGAAGGTTTACACAGAGTATTTTTACCACAGGAATAGGCTCTGGCATGTGCCAATGCGATTAAGCATCCTATTCATCTCTGTCAGTCATGGCCCTTCAAAGACTGATTTGAAAGAATTACTCATTATGAGAGGGAGGACATAAGGAAACATTTGAAAGAACAAGTGATTAATGGCATCATTACAGAGTCCTGTAGCTATTATGCAAAACCTACAGTGTTGTGTGAACAAAATGAAAAACTGGAATATCCATGGATTTCCACTTTCTGAGTCTTTGATTGAAAAATGCATTAATGTAACAGGCCACAGATTGACAATAAACTTGACTGCCTGGCTAAATAGGAAGTGGTGATCAGTGTTGATTCTAACTACACATTTGTCTGCGAGTAGAAAAGAACTAATATCATTTCTGTTGCATAAATTGTGACATTTAATGCCTAGAGGGAGCATGTTAGGAGAGGCTAGAACTTGTGGAGAATGAGGCCTGCAGTAAGACAATACAGTTTTTATCAATTCATTAGACTCCCATCAGCCAGGAGATACTGAAACTCTCTGCTATGGGCTCCTTAGGTTAATCCAAATATATTTATGGAACTTGCAACAGACCTAAATATTTGAGTATGCTAATTAGGAAACAACACATATACTGGCTGTCAAAGGAAAAAATAGGTAGATATATATGTACAGGCTTATGAGGATAGCCATGATGTTTATATATAGCTAAATGAAAACAGCTATTTCAGAACTACATGCATAACACAACTTTATTTTTAACCTTAAAACAATACATACCAGGGCTTCCCTGGTGGCGCAGTGGTTGAGAGTCCACCTGCCAATGCAGGGGACACGGGTTCGTGCCCTGGTCCGGGAAGATCCCTCATGCCGCGGAGCGGCTAGGCCCGTGAGCTATGGCCACAGAGCCTGCACATCCGGAGCCTGTGCTCCGCAACGGGAGAGGCCACAACAGTGAGAGGCCCGCATACTGCAAAAAAAAACCCAAAAAAAACAAAAAAAAATACCTACCAAATTATTGGCCATATATATACATATGTATATATATATATACATATACATATATATGTATATGTATGCATAATATACATACAGTCATAGAAAATATTTGGTGAGTGACATCTAGTTGGTTATACTGTGGTAATTCAGTTACTTAACTGGATTCAGGATTGGATTGAGAGGGCTCTGGGAAAAGATGATTTTTATTTTTTTTTACTATGTATCATTTTATTAAAAAGTAGTAGAATTACAGATGATATTCACATTCCTTTTTCCACCTTTGTAATAAACAAGGAAAATGCTTGGACTTCTATAAAGGGACAGAATTATTAAAATTTTGGTTGTCATAACAGATAGAATAAAAATAAAACCACATGATTTATAACTTAAACTCACATTGAAGGAACAGCAAAAGCTTTCCGTGTCGCCAAATGGATGAGAATGGTGTCTTGATCCTTAGGGGAATAAAAGTAGAGGGGGCTGTGTTTCAAAATTTCTATTGACAAGGAGAAAAATGAGGATACAGGCTTCATTTTCTGGCTTAGAGTCTACAAGTATAATTATCATTTTCAAGAGTGTTAAAGTGATTACTGATCAATTTCCAACAAGTCATAGGAATAGTGGTATTATAAGGTATTTGAATATTCAGTCATATTCACTGATATGCATTAATGTGTCAATTCTGCCAAACATCTCTGAAATCTGCATGCCACATAGTACCAAGAGGAAGGTTGGAAATTGTCCTGGCAAGTACTTTTTATCTATTGTACTTACAAGTAACATACAAGGACTTAAAGACATCACTGTGGCTTACTACAGAGTGGGATGATTATGCCAGTGTCACAAAACTTATTACTAATTTAACATATCAGAGGATTATATTGAAAGACAATGAAAAGATGGGAAAAGACCATGGAAAGGACTAGGGCAGTGGATACCTCTTGGAATTCTTTAGCATTGTGTGGGATTGCTGCATTGGGAAGGATGGGCACACTTGCTGTTAAACTGAGCAGGTATTTGTCAGAAAGTTATTTATTTCTTTTTATTTTTATTTATTTATAATTTTTTAATTGAAGTATAGCTGATTTACAATGCTGTGCTAATTTAGAAAGTTTTTTTTTTTCTTTGGCGGTACGCGGGCCTCTCACTGTTGTGGCCTCTCCCGTTGCGGAGCAACAGGCTCCGGACGCGCAGGCTCAGCGGCCATGGCTCACGGTCGCAGGCTTTCCGCGGCATGTGGGATCTCCCGGGACCGGGGCACGAACCCGTGTCCCCTGCATTGGCAGGCGGACTCTCAACCACTGCGCCACCAGGAAAGCCCTAGAAAGTTATTTTTAAAGCAATGTGATCAGTCTTGTCTCGTAGGAAAACAAAAACCTTCCCTAGTTAATTCAAACAAAGGAATTAAAACAGAAATTGTTTACAAATGTGTTAGAAGGACCGGAGGAGTAAAAGGGGGAAGTAAATATATGAAAATATCAGTAATTGCAGGAAACTACTCTTACCCCTTGGACTGGAGGGGCAAAAATAATTACCCAGAGCCCCATGTTGGAGGGCTGCTATGGCCACTCCTGCTCTTGAAACTACTGACTCCATTTTTCAGCAAGCCAGGAGTCCCACACGTACGAATGCTAAAAGAGTCTTGTGGCCCACAGTTGGCTGAAGCTCTTGGAAGCCTCTCTGCCATGGCTGGAGTCCACAATTCAGTTGCTGATTCTACATTGCCTGGAGCCAGAGCCAGTGAGGCTCTATGGCTGACGCTGCTGAACTACCCCTGCCTCAGCGGCCAGAGCCATAGTATTGATAGAATAGGGGAAAAAAATGCCCTTTCTCCTCCTGCTTCTAATCTCCCACCAGTGTCTCATTGACAGGACTTACCTGGATGTCGGGCAGCAGTGGATTCTTGGAAATTGCTACCACATAAACTAATTCTGTCCATTAACTCAACAAGTGTATATTGAGCATCTGCTCTGTGCCAGATATATTTTAAACACGGGGGACTCAGACATGGACAAAACAGACGAAGCTTCTGTTTTACAGAGTGCTTATATTTTAACAGAGAGAGAAAGAAAATTATTACATGTATGTTACTACAATGTAAAGTGGTGACAAGCGCCAAGATGAAATAAAGTAATGAGAGAAGAGTGATAGACTGATGGTGAAATGGCGCTGGAGTTGGGCGAGATCTCACTGATAAAGTAATATTTGAGCAAACCTTAAAGGAAAAAAAAAAGGATCATGAGCCATGTGAGTAGCAGAGAGAAGAGTGTTCTTGGGAGAGCTGTCATCTAGTGTAAAATCTTTCAAGCTTGGATGGTTGACAAGTATGAGTGAAAACGTGAGAGCCAGCATGGCTAGTGCAAAGGGAGCAAGGGTGAGAGTTGTAGAAGTTCACTCCCGTTCCCCCCTGCATTAATAACAATTAACTCCTTTGACTCAGATATTCTATGGAACCCTCTTTGACAGTCTGTTCAAAAGGTACAGCAGAAATTATTAGGTATTTGCCAGGATTCCAGCAGCGGTAATACTTCTAAATTTGATGTACAGGATGATGATATGCATGAAGCTCCTGCCAAATAAAATAACTCTTACAGAAATGAAAACAAAAATATTTTACCTGTCAAATTAGCATTGTAAACAGACAATAACACTGACAAAAGAGCTTTAAAACTAATGTTCTTGTTTATGCTGATGACACTGTATATATTGAAAAGCAAATACATACCACAAACCATAAAACCAACAACATTCTTTCCTAGTTTTACCATTTATGAGAACCTTGCCTAGGGAGTGGAAAAAGTACAAGTGACACATGCTTGAAGATGTTAATTGCCTAGTTATTAACCATTTCTAAGAGAACAAAGAAAAATGGCTTTAGAATTCAAAGTACATTAATATTTATGATACTTCAAATAGAGTTTCACTAAATCATAGATGTTTTATGGTGACTTGCATCTACAAGAACTTCAAGGCCTTAAGATCTTTCCTGTTCTATGAATAGTTTTATAGGAATATTTTGTTTTTAAAATTCTTTGAAAACTATTTTACATGTGATATAGAATGTTCCCCCCGTGTTTGACTTTTTTTTAAATTGTAACTTTTAATGTTCAGAATTATTAGTCTGAGCATGCAGATACTCAATCCATGGCACTTGGCCTAATCATCCAGAATCCTGAATTCATCTAATTAAATGTGAAAATAAAGATTTAAAAATCATATGAAATATTATTATATCTCTGCAAAGAAAATAAACACAAAATTAAAGTTATTAATGTTATCTAAACCAAACTAGGTATTTCACAATTCTGTGGCACTGGATTCTAGAATGATAAATGTACTTGAAATGAAATATCTCACTGTGTTTTGTCACTTGCAAAAAAACTTGTAGCATGTAGGAAAGACTATTAATTATGCTTATCAGGTTTTTCTTAACTGTGATAGGAATCACCAAGAGTGACAATCTGTACAGATACTAGAGAAGAGAATTTGATTTTAATTTACTATCTATGGATCTTTTTAAATAGTAAATTTTTAGGCTACATGAGTAATGAATTTTATCATAGATTACCTACAAATCATACTCTCATATTTTAAGATTTTTAAATTAGAATAACTTTGTTGTCATTCTAATCTATAAAGATTAGCAGTTCAAAACTCAAAATTACATTTTATAAAATTACATTTTGTAAGGTCTGCTGAGTACAGATCATATTGAGAAATCACTGAGAAACCCAATGAAATACCAAAAATATTATTTTTCTTTCCTTTCTTTACTTTTTAAAGATAACGAATTACCCAGATTAATTTACCAAGAAATTGCTATGCATAGCTGCAAGAGAGAGAGGAAGCAGGCAAGATAAATTCCAGTTCCCCTACTTTCTCTCTCTCTCTCCCTCTCTTTTTGTTTTTACTTTTATTTCTGCAGATCTTACAGTCTCAGATTTCCACTCTGTTCTGAGACCAGCACTATGTGAAGTGGCTCAAGTGTCAGCCATCTTTGGTTAAGTTTTACTTAAGTCCAGGCTTTTGTCTTCCCTGGTTCTCAGTTTCTTTACTTTTGGAACCCTATTCCTCATGCTCTCACACCTGTTCCACAGTACATCAAGACCCTCTTATTTCATGTATTTACCTATTGAGTATCTTGAACACTGCCAATGAGGGAACTTGTATCATCCCAGTTGTGACATCCTGACATGCCATGTGCCCTTGCGCCCTGTCATACCCTTTTTTAAAAATATCTTTGTCTTTGCACCTTTGTCTGCAATTTCCAGTTACATCATTTGTTCTTTGTCTTAATTTTCTATGTTGCTTCTTGTGGTCCATAAGACTACATAGCAGCAGCAGCAAAATCTACAGTAGTTGGCTTAGGACAACTGTTGAGTTAGGAATTAAAGAGTTTTAAGACACCTTTTTCTCTAGAAAGTTTGTAGTACAGAAAAGTAGAGCAGAATTTGGGTCACTGGAAGTAAATAAGAGAAACTAGGACATGGGGAAGGATGGAGGTTATGAGAAAGGACACAAGTTCTACAAGGATAAGATTATCAGGTCGAAGTTTGCAAGACACTGAGCTTTCAGATAAATGATTCCTGGAATCCTGTTGGGAGTGGTAGGCAGCAAAGGTGGAGGGAATTTGGTACTAAGGAAATGGAGATATTCATGGACAAAAGTAGGCCCCTAAGTTGGATTTATAAAAGATGACTTCCTGCCACTTGTCCTATTTTTGATAAAATGTCAAGGAAGGTGATAATAAAAGGATCTTCAGGGCTTCCCAGGTGGCGCAGTGGTTGAGAGTCCGCCTGCCGATGCAGGGGACATGGGTTCGTGCCCCGGTCCGGGAAGATCCCACATGCCGCGGGGCAGCTGGGCCCGTGAGCCATGGCCGCTGAGCCTGCGCGTCCAGAGCCTGTGCTCCGCAACGGGAGAGGCCACAACAGTGAGAGGCCTGCATACAGCAAAAAAAAAAAAAAAAAAAATCTGCAAAAATTTTTTTTATAAAGGAAAATTGTAAATAATGTGCATGTTTGATTTACATTATGTATCATTCATTAAAATATATTTAGCACTTTTAGAAATATGTTTAGAATAGATATAGATACCTTGAATGCATATATTTTAAGACTGACCAGTTAAATAATTTACTTCTTTAGTAATATTTATTGTTATTTACTTCTTTAGTAATATTTATTGTTCACCCATTATGTTTAAGGGACAGTTATTGGTGTTATTTATTATTTACCCCACTGAAAAATGTTTATTTTTATTTCTTTTGATTATCCAGATTATCTGTACATTACGATGATGGAAAAGTTGCAAATCAGATTTATTAGCTCCCGGGTCTTGCATCTATTTCTAAATCTTTACTAAACTTTTATCTATTGTTGATAACAAGCAAAAACATTATTTTGATATTTCTTTCTTGTTGTTCTGTAATTGTCTTGTGTTTTCTGTCTTTTATTTGCATTGATATTGCATCTTTTGTTTGCATTTATACTCTTTAGTGTTTTCAGTATTTAGTAAAAGATGTCAGATTCTAGAAGACATTCAGGGATACTTCATGTTTCTGATTTTCTGTAATTATTGGTTATTTTATTACTGATTTTAAGATAGCCAGTAGTCTCTCCCTGAAGTCATATATTTGGTGTAATTTAACAAATTAATTTATAATATATGCTGAGTATATACAATCCTGGGAAAATGTCAAAGTTCAGTACCATTCAACCAAGCAGGTTAAGTTTTAACTTTCTCTTTTATGAATCTATATCACATGTTATATATAATTTTACTCAAAAGGCTAGTAGAGTCTTATTTATTTATTTAACAGTTTCTATTTTTTTCCTATCAATAAAGAAATAAAACTGAATTACCACAGAATTTTTCAAAATGTTTCAGATATTTCACCAGAGATTTGCCATGCCCTATTATCAATGGGATGTGGTACAGTGAAACACTGACTTGTACAGCTATTTTTATATGATTCAATTTTATGTTGCATATTTCTCATATTTTGCTTACTTAGCTTATTATTAATTCTTATCTGCGGTCAGTAAGTATGGTAAAATTATATTTCTTCATTTTTTATATTCATATTTTAGCAGTTTTTATTTCATATTCTGAGGTAACAATATCTGTCTATTCTTAACTGAGAGTCCATGAAGTTCAGTGGAATCTGGGAGCAGCTGGGGCAGAGGGTGAGCTGGATATGGGAAAGTGTTGTAAAGAAAGATAAGTAAGTAAATATTTGAAATCTTTTTAAAGTTTTACAATGAAGAAAACACTTCTTTTCTGTGTTCTTATTGTAAACTGTTGATGACTTTGAAAGCAAAGGCTATTTGAGTTTATTTGGAGGCACTGTGACATGAAGGGATCATCTTAATCTGGTTTTAAGGGGATGGCTTTGTTGACGTTAATCTACTATGAGCCAGAAGTAAAGTTTTCAGAGATTTGTAAAGTAATTGAAGCAGCTGAGAAAGATAAAGAACAGGGGTCATAGGTTTCTCTTGCTTTATATTGATTCAATTAGTAAGCAATGTAGTCTAAGGTTTCAGCAGTAGATATAGAGAGGTGTAGACAGACTTTTGATGGCAGATATGATATTTTTCATGTTCTTTTAACTGGTTGGTTTTGTTCTGTCGTTATCTTAAAAAAGTAAAGATTTTGGAGAGATTTTTCAGGACAGAGCTAAGTGTCATGTTAACTTCCTAAAGAATTAATTTTTAAACTAATATAGTTAGTGTGGATGAGGATTATATGGGTACACCTCTCAGATAATTAACAAAAAACCCAATAACTTATTTTAATATCTTAAGCTAATCTACTAGATGTATAACCTTTGAATTAGTTTTCAAAATCAGATGCCAGTGAAAAATTCTGGGGTAAAGAAAAATGTAATATGAATTTTGTTTCATAAATATATTTCAATACTTATTTGATTGGTTTTCATTCTTTTCTGCTATCTCCCTCTTTTTGCCATTTGGAAATGGCTAATATCTATATCTGAGATATTAAACTGTACAACATATGTATGTATGTAGTAAAAATAACAGTATATATTTGAATTTCACTTACTAAATTTATATTTTACCCCTTTCCAGACAGGATATGAGGCAACTGATCATAATACTGTACCTTCTATGTTAATTAATTTATAACATTGAAACTAAAGATGGAGTAACTTTAATATATTCTAATTACATCTTAAGAAGCCTTTACAGTGCTTTTTATGTTAAAGGTGCACAATATATGTTTTTTATGTAAATGAATGAATGAAGTCAAACAATGAATGAAGTCAAACAACATGACCAATGTCAGTGAACTCTGTAAGTCAACAGTTATGTTATGTAACTATTACAGTTATTACATTGTGGCCTTAAACCGCAACTTCCTTAATAGGTAACTCTGGATGGGAGTCATGAATGTTGATTCTGCTGCTGAATTTATGCTTGACCTAGAGCAACTCTTGTGTGTCTCTGGGCATATATTTCTTCAATCATACAATGTGGGAGTTGGTCTAGATAGAATGTAAGCTTCCACCATTCCATCTGGTGTCTGTAAGTAACTCGTTTGTGCTTGCACACTCCCATAAATAATTAGCTTATTAATTACTGAGGATGCCCGATTCATCTCTGGATAATTCTAAATGCCAGTAAAGTCTTTCTTATACTGAGCTAAAGTCTGTCTTCCTAGGTTTTGTATTATTCATAAATGTGCTAACTGTGCCCTTAGTACATTTGTAGAAACTATTGATGAAAGTGGTGTACAGGACTGAACAGGGTATTATGTTATGGTTACATTTTTTAACAACAAAAACAATCTGTTAATCCACTTTTAAATTAGTACCTTTTGGACATGGCCACTAAATTCGTAGTAATCAATTAATTGTCCTTGTGATTCAACCAGCTTGTCTACATCATGCACAGAAGGACACCACAGAAACTTGACAGATGCCTTGCAAAGTCCTGATCCATTTTGATGACTGCATTTTCTAGGAAAGAAGGAAGTGGGAGCGTAGGAAGGGAGAGAAGGAAAAATAGAAGGGAAGAAGGAAAGAAGGAAGGAATTAATTTATATAACTAAGACTTGATATTAGAGAATCTATAGGGTTCTCTATACTCAAGAATTTCGCTTTTACAAATACCATTCTCTCTTACATCATCGATCTCCATGTGCTTAAACATTCCCCCAAATGTTCTGTAATATCTTCCATGTTTAAAACAATCTTTCTTTGACAATAGGGCATGAATGATTCACTCCTTCACCTTCTCTGTAGTCTGTAGCATGTCCAATTTTTGGGAGGCGGCGGGGGGCTCATATTCTCATGATCTTTCTCCTCACAGACTTTCTCCACTGAAACTGCCCTTATCAGCCCTTAAAATCATTAACTTCATGTTGCCAGATCTTTTGTTTAATTTGAATTTTAATCATCCTCTCAGGAATATTTGACAAAGTTGGTCACTGTACCTCTCCTTTAGCTTATAAATACTATCTTTACTTGACTTCCAGGTGTTTGTACTTCGTGTGTTTTTTCCTACTTTCCTGGTCTTTTCTCTATCAGTAATAACAGGTGATCCCATCTAGTTGGTGGCTTAAATGACATTAAGTTAGCAGTGTTTTTAAAAATTGTATCTTTTTCTCTAATGTTCCCTCTGAACTCGAGGCTTTTGAATCTGACTCTCTGTTTGCTGTCACCACTTAGATGTCTAATGGGAATTCAAAGCGCTCTGTCCAAGAAGGAGTTACTGATTTTTCTCACACAGCAAAAATAAAACAAAATAAAACCCTCTTCCTGAATTTTCCTAGTGTCAGTTAATTGGAGCCATAATCTACCCAATTGCTCAGGCAACAAATATAAGAGTCAGACTTGGTGCCTCTCTACCATTTAAATATAACTTCAATGTGAACATTTCCTAACATCTTCCCCATTGCCCTCTTAGTCCCGGCTTAGCAATAGCCTTATAATTGGTCTCTCTTCTTTCTACTTCTTGCCTTATCCTCTCAACAATACCCACAGAGATCCTTTAAAATTATATCATATCACTGTTTTGCTAGAAACCTCCAATAGCATCCTTTCACTTTTAGAGCAAAATTCAAAGGACTAAATATGTGTCCTGCAAGGTTCTATGTAAACAGGGCCAGCCTACCACTCCAGCCCCATCACCTACTGCTCCCTCTGGCCAGTACTGGCCTTCTTCCTATTCCTTGAATTTGCCTTTAAACTTGTATCTTTTCTCAGTCTTTTTTTTTAACCATTTTATTGAGATATAATTGAAACAAAATAAACTGCAAATGTTTAAGTGTACAATTTGATGTCTTATGTACACCTGTGACATCAGCACCATAGCCAATTTGCTGCAAGATATAACCCAAACTAAAATAACCTTCTGAATTCATCATTCTCTATCCCCTTACACACCATTCTCTTCTCCCTAACAGTTGTGTATTTACCCATAACACTATAAGCTACAAGTCTACCTTTTTTACCTCTCTCTGCAGTTCCTGACTCATAGAAGGAGCACATTAATTATTGTTGACTGAAATACCATTGTTTTTCTCTTGAATGTTATCTCCTTTCCATTGCATTTATAATACTTTGTGCTTCTAAATGCCTTATGAATTGTTTTACTTTGATATATTTGCTTAAAATATGATCATGACACTTCAACATTTTTCTGAAAATCAAGCTGTCTTTAGGGGAGAAATGCTGATGGCTATTATGTTAAAATACTAGCTTTATAAGCATTCAACACTCATAGAAATATTATTTATCTAGCTATAATTTTAGAAATTTTCTGTTAAATGTAATTGAGTATATATTGTAATCATAAAAATTAAAATATTATTGTCTATTGTCTTGACTGTGGTGATGATTTCATGGGTATATTCATATGTCCAAACTCGTCAAATCTCATACATTAAATATATGCATTTTTTTGTGTGTATCAATTATACCTCAGTAAAGTCATTTAAAAATAACGTATCAGGAATGAGTTAAATATTTACAACTCATGTTTTGTGATTATAAGTTAGAAAGCAGACGCTATTTCTGTTCATTCAAATTAAATTTTTTAATTCAAAGACACTAAAGCCCTGTCTTATTCTTTTTCTAGTTAATCTCACTTTAATGAAAACATATGGTTATATTTTTTAAATGTGGAGGGCTTTAACATCTTAAGAACACTTTCTTTTAATATAAAAATTATGGATGTATGTAGTAAAATATGAAAAGTGCATACCAACTTTAAGATAACAGTTTCCTTTGAGCATACTCATGGAAGAGAGCAGAGGATATGACCTTTAGTGGAATTTGTAAAAATTTATTTTTTGGAAGCAAAAGATATGGAATTAATAAAATCAGAGTTTAACATTTGTTCAAATGTAATGCTGAGCAAATTCTTGTCTGCTTAATATTAGTTATAGCTTTGATGTCTTTTAAATATTTTTAATTTAGAAAAACCAAACATTTAATAATAAGAAAATTGATCTTGCTGTTTAATTTAAATGAATCTATAACCTGGTAATGATTGGCTCTGTGTATAAGTTAAATTTACTGTTAAAGCTAGCACAGTTTTTGTATTTCTTAAAGGATTTTAATTTGCCAATTTTATTGTATAGATTTAAATGTCTTTTTCACAGTATTTCATCTAAAGTCATTTGTTTTTCTATCTTCTGTTACCTTTCCTCTACTGAATATAGGACGTCTCAATTTAGATGCCTAAGAACTGGAATACAAGAAATCTAAAAAAGACAGTAGTTATCCAAATAAATTTAAATAATTTTAGATAGGGATGGAGTATACATAAATGAAATACACTTAATAAGAAAATCAATTAAGATTCACTTTCCAAAAGTTTCTGTTCTTTTTAACTTCACCATCAGTGGTATCAATCTTCTCTCTCTTTTTAAGGTTTTCATTTCTGACCCCCTTCAGTCAGTCATTAAATATACATAATACAATCCTTTTATAATGTTAGAAGTTTGGTCTAAAATTTGTTTGCCTTAAAAGAGAGTCCTGTCATGTTGAAGTGCCTAAAATTACTGGGATGAGCCTTCTGAGTAAGTCAGGAAGCAAATGCCAGTCAATAGTGAAAACAACAGATTTGCCCTCATGAAATGTGTAAGCTAGCAGGAGATAGGGAAAAGTAAACAGGAAATTCCAATATTGTGAGTTAAAAGTGTTGGTGTAAAGAATACCAGGTGCTGTGAAATAGTAGAGGAAGCATCTACCCCAATCACAGAGGTTAGGGAAAGCTTCTTAGAAGTAACATCTAATTGGAGATCTGAAGGTTGGGTAGGACTTAATCAGGCAGGAGGTAGAAAGGCACAAGTTTTTCAGACAGAATCACAAATCCTTAAGCACGAGAGCACAGTGATTTAAAGAAAGGAAACATGGTTGAATATGCTAGCAGCATGGTTTTGAGAGAGGGAAAAGCAGTATAAAATGGAACTGGAGAAGTAGCCAAGAGGAGTTTTGAATGGCCTTGTGTATGCCACATTAAAGAATGTGGATTTTATTCTAAGCGAGTGACATAGTCTAATTCACACTGTGGCTGCAGACCCTGCTCTATCTTACTATGCATTGTTCACTTAAAATTTTTTTTTTTAGGGAAGAATTCTCTAACTTCCCAAACCTGATCATACCCCACTTTCAGCACTTTGCACTTCACCTTCAGAGAGCATGTTATAATTGTAACAAAATAATAAATTGTGAGATTAAATGCTCAGTTGTCTGAGTCTCCTCTTGGATCATAATCTATGAGATAGTAGAGATCAGACAGTCTGGTTAATTGCTGTATCATCAACATCTGTCTCAGTGTCTTTTATATAGTAGATGCTCAATAAGTATGTATTGAATGAATGATCTATAGAGAGCTGATTATCAGGAATAAGATAGTTTTCAAGATTAATAATTTAGCTAAAGATAACTAAAACTCAGTATTGATTTTAACCTTTTTTTTTCTCATTCTTATCTCCCTCAATGTGTTTAACAAAGGATTATTGAGGTCCTCCCTCTACTAAGTATAGTGATACAGACTAAGGAATATAAGTGATTTGGTGTGAAGAATAAATATTTTAAGAATTAATGGCTACAATTCAAGCAAGGTGTAATGGAGTGGTACAATCAGCAATATTAAAAATGCAGCTAAAGGTACAGATTTATTCCTCTGATTACAATTTATAGAAACAATTTTAACTTTTATGAATCTCTTGTATTCCTAAAGCTACATGTCAACTTTCAAATGAATTTTTATGCCAGTACAGAAAGAATTGTCGGAGGAGGACTTCTTTTAGAGTATAATTACAGACTTGTGGTTAGTAATTTGTTAACAAATTATCCTAAAAGATTAGAAGATTTCGATGAATCGGAAATAGCTACCTTTTTTGCTATTCAGAAAAATCTACTTAATTTTCTCAATCAATGATGAGTGCTTCTCTATTTAGGAAAGTTTTATGTTATGCAAAAATAAAATTTTTTTAGGTGGAAAAGTAAATATGATTTTAGATACTGTTAGTAATCATATGTTTTAAAAAGCCGTTCTAGTTATGATCAGCAGCCACAAGTGTTCTGATAAAAGTATCTGAATTCAAAAGGATCTAGTTAGAATTCTGGCTTCCAAACTGAATATTATATTGAAAAATTTCTGACAAAATTAATTTCAGCTCTTAAAGTTATAGCTCATGGTTTAGAAAGAATAGGAGTTCCAGAGAACCCTGCTCAGTTAATTTATGCAGTGTTATGAAGAAAATACTTCATGATGTTTGGCACAACTAGATGGCGATATGGCAGAGTTTATTAGAGAAACTCCTATCAATGGATAAAAGGTATTAGCTAGAAAGAAAAGAAAGTTGAGGAGTCTTCTTGTTTGCCTGGGAAGTATGAAGATTTATGTATATTCTAGAGCAGAGTTACCTAGTTCGATATTTTCCCATACTCTTTCTGTTACTGAAATAGAAATTAAAAGAATGTTGAAGAAGGTCATCTAAATTTTTTAGTGACATTGGGAGAAAGTTGTGAGGTAAAAAAATCAAATTTCCACTTAGGAAAATGACATATGCAAATTAGTGAAAAATGTTAGTGTTAAAGAAGAAACAAAACCTTTAGATAGGTAATTTAAATATTTTTTGTCTGTAGTGTTTTACTATTAAATATAGGTACTATGGATGGACTCTGAAAATTTATAAAATTATGGTATTGGCTTTTGTTTGTATTTTTTTTGGCCGCCCCACGCGGCTTGTTGGATGGTAGTTCCCTGACCAGGGATTAAACCCTGGCCCTAGGCAGTGGGAGAGTATGGAGTCCTAAGCATTGGACGGCCAGGGAATTCCCAAGGCATTGGCTTTTTAAAACTAAAAGCACTGTGAAAAAAATGTGTCTTCTAAAGGAAAATAAGGGAAAAAGAAGTTAAAGTAAACCATGGCAGCTAAAAGTTAATGTAAAGAAAATGTCACATATATTCAAATACTTGTTTCTTTTTCTTATTTTAAATTATGCATTCCTTTATTCATGTGTATTCATTATTTTTATTTTAATCTTAATGAGAGGTTTATTTTTTGTAAGTGGTACATAAAGTAATTTTGGCTAATCCAATTCATCTATACCTGAAGAAAACCATTGTTTTCTGGTGGAAGCTATGGAATTACTCTATAATGCATAGAAATGGTTAAATTTAGGTTGAGTGGGAAGTGATGAGGGGGAGAAGTTCCAGGAACACCAACTGTGTCCCTACTACTCTACCTATATTTTGAAATTTAATTCTTACAAAAATTCTGTCATTTATTGTTATTCTAATTTTATAGATAAGGAAGATGAAGCTTGTAAACTATAAGAAAATATCTTACATAATACCAGCATTTCTCTCTCAGGGAGTCAAGATTTAAATTAAAATGTATCTCACTCCAATACATGTTCTTCCCTTTATACTGCCATAACCCTCTCACATGATGTTGGTAATGGTAGCAATTGCTAGTAGTAATAATAATAGTGATAGCACACACCTACTGTGCTTGCTGTGTCCCCAGCACTTTACATACGTTAATTTTATTTAACTAAAAAACAACCCTATGAAATATGTACTGTTTTGTCCTAGTTTTGTAGGTGAGAAAAAGATACTGCGAAATAGGAGAAACCACCATTGTATGGGTGTATGTAGGTTTGTGGGATTCTAGAGAGGCAAGTGGTGAAATGCAGGCCTTCAATAAATTAAAATTTTATAGATGCTTTGTATTTCAATGTGGTTTTAGATACATGTCATGCTTTTAATAATTTACGACTTAAAATGCTGTTAATTGAGTCCTGAAAATGTTATGTAGTATTCAAGTCCTAAAGAAAGAGAAGATGGAGAATAGAACTATCCATATTTGTGGATGGGTAAAGAATGATGTACACATATTTGAACTTCTGGGTTCCAGGGTTACCTAAAAGGCATAATTAAATTTACTTTTTGATTTGGAAGCTTGAGAGCAGGCTTAGGGAACCGATCTGTATCAGTTGTTTGTAAACAAGTGTCTTTACTGGAGATAGAGAGAAATGTTGATTTTAACCTGTGCAGAAGATAAAGAAATAAAAGCATAATTGATAATTCTCATAATAATAAATGCAGGGAGTATTTGGCATCCTCTTTTAAGCTTTTTCCTTTTTTGTATCATCGTTGCTACTTTTGGTAATATGACATAGTAGTATTGTTGGCATTACTTGATAGGTTAATAAATATCCTTCTGTGTTTACTGAAGGTCTGAGGAAACAAATAATGTATATAATAGTCTTGAAGGGGTAATAGGGAAAACAGTGAACCATAGGAAGGACAAAAGAGATAGGGCCTCCAGTATGCAATGAGTAATAAGTAGGAGAGTGAAAGCACTGTCCTCAAGTGGTGGGAAGTAAACTGGGTCTAATATGGCAGAATGCATAGAAGACTGCCCTTTTGATTAAAAGACTTATTACTTACTACCTGAAGAGACCATTATTATTATTACTGTAGGCTTCCAGAACAGAGGGTCAATGAGTTCAAAATACTGGACAATCAAGAAATACAAGAAGCCCCCAAATTGCAAAGACCCAATTTTAATAACTTAATGAAATTTACAAAATAAGAACTTAGTATGTTTTATTGATTGACTTTAGTCTAATGCTTAGTAATCTACAAAAATGTGGACAATTTAATATTTGCGAATCACTACAGTACCATTAATAGTCTTCAATTTTATAATCACAGCTAAAGAACTGTTTTTCTAACATACTCTAATTCTCCTACATATATATCTTTTCAGTTTTTTATGCCATAGAAAAATTTTTACATTGCACACTACAAATCTATATTTAGAAAATCATAAAAATGATATGTATCCTTACTATTCCTGTTTTACTTTTTTCTATCTTCTCTCCTCCTCCCTCTTCCCCCTCCCCTTCCCCTTTCTCCCTCTACCCCTCTGCCCCTCTGCCCATCTCTACAGTCAAGGCCCACTAAAGTATTCTGAAGGTACAATCATGGTTGATATTTGCAGTGCGTAGAGGTTGGAGCACAAAAAATTATGATTTATGGATAGGTAATTAACACTAAATTTACAAATATGCTAGAGGTTAAAATATGTTTTTAAGGCAAAATCAACTAATGTTCCACTTTTCTAATTGGATAAAGTTACATTTAAATTTTTCATATTAAATTTTTATAGTCTAATGTTATTAAAACATGAAAAGGTATCCTTTTAAATCCTTAGCTTTAAGATTTCAAAAGTTGTGCTCTAATAAATTATGAGAAATTGTACTGTCAGTAATAGTTAATATATGAAGGCACTGCCTGATGGCTAGAATTTCACATTGCAGTTCTTTCAGTGATGGAAGGCAGCATGCAAGGCAACAAGAACATGAGTAGGAAATACATTAAAAATTATTTTGTTTACAGTTTTAGACTATGGGAATTGACTTTATAATGCTTTTTGAAATTGTATTTTAATAGTATTTTAAGTAAATTATATTTGCCATTAATCTTCTTTTAGTGAAAATAAATATATATTTCACATTTCAAGCATGGGTTTGAAGTGTGTATAAAACATGGAGGAAGATATCAATCTAATTTTTAAAAAACAGATGATTGAGAGATATTTATGGAATCTAGAAATAACTTAGTCCAAACATTTTGTAGTAATTCTTGTCAAAGAGATTTTATACAGGAATGGAGCATTTTATACAGGCTTCCATCAAGAAAGTTAATGTTTGAACTTATAAAGCAAATGACGAGGGAATCCTATCATGCCATTTCAGTTCTACCCTACTGAAAAAAAAAGTTTCTAGATATAAAACTATAAATTGCTTATTATTGTATCACTGAGTCTATGATATGTTATGCTGTCTGTACCAGAGGAAAGTAGGAAGTTAGTTAACTATTTTGAAATCTTAAAAAATAATTGATTATTTTATAGAGTTCAGCAGAACTCTTATTATATAGAGTTGTCGATTTTATGAAATAGTGCTTTCAAAATTATTTAGCATTTTCAGAGACGGTTTACCTCAATTTGTTTTACAAGTCATTATTCTAATTGTATGGACAGTAATATTTCTTGTTTGTTTTGAAAAATGTTTAGATTCCAGCTTATATATGAGGGATAACCAAAAACGAATTGTAGTGATTTGAAAGCATAATATGAGTTTTTAAAATATTTATTTTATTTGGCTGCACTGGGTCTTAGTTGTGGTATGTGAGATCTTCGTTGCTGCGTTCAGCATCTTCATTGAGGCATGTGGGATCTTTTAGTTGTGGCACGCGGACTCTTAGTTGCTGCATGCATGTGGGATCTAGTCTCCTGACCAGGGATGGAACCTGGGCCCCAAGCTTTGGGAGCATGGAGTCTTAACCACTGGACTACCAGGGAAGTCCCTAATATATGAGTTTTGATTCATTATTTATTTCACATTCTTTTTTTTTTAACATCTTTATTGGGATATAATTGCTTTACAATGGTGTGTCAGTTTCTGCTTTATAACAAAGTGAATCAGTTACACACATACATATGTTCCCATATCTCTTCCCTCTTGCGTCTCCCTCCCTCCCACTCTCCCTATCCCACCCCTCCAGGTGGTCACAAAGCACTGAGCCGATATCCCTGTGCCATGCGGCTGCTTCCCACTAGCTATCTACCTTACGTTTGTTAGTGTATATATGTTCATGCCTCTCTCTCGCCCTGTCACAGCTCACCCTTCCCCCTCCCCATATCCTCAAGTCCATTCTCCAGTAGGTCTGTGTCTTTATTCCTGTCTTACCCCTAGGTTCTTCATGCCATTTTTTTTTTTCTTAAATTCCATATATATGTGTTAGCATACGGTATTTGTCTTTCTCCTTCTGACCTACTTCACCCTGTATGACAGACTCTAGGTCCATCCACCTCAATACAAATAGCTCAATTTTGTTTCTTTTTATGGCTGAGTAATATTCCATTGTATATATGTGCCACATCTTCTTTATCCATTCATCCGATGATGGGCACTTAGGTTGTTTCACATTCTTATATACTTAATTTTCTGGTTAATAAACAAGTTTCTATCTTATATACTTAATTTTCTGGTTAATAAACAAGTCTATGGGGGCAAAAGGGTTTCTTTTCTGTAACACTACTTAATGCATTTACTGTGTTCTTGAATTAATTTTTAAAGTAAATTAAGTAAATAAATAAGGAAATATTACTTTAATAAAATATCCATGTCACAATTTCTTAACATAAACAGGCACATTTTATAGTTAACATAAACCAAATCTAAGTTATCCCTCATTCGCTATACTATATTATTCATAAATAAGATATGGACAACAGTAGGATGTAGTCATTTTTAGTAATTGTGTAATTGAAAAAAATGCCTGCTCTTTGCAAGGCTTAAGGGTATGTTGTATTTTTTACATTAATATCAGCAGTAAATAGCACATTAGAATACTAGTATGCAAGCTAGGGAAAGTATGAAGAAGTATCATGAACTTCAAAATTAGAGAATCTTTTTGGGAATGACAAAAGCTCCTAGATTCAGATTTGAGAGCAAGGAGTAAATTTACACATCTATACATAAAATACATAATAAAAGAAGTTTTAGGAAGAATTCAATTAAAGTTTGTGACAGGAGAATAGATTTCACAGAAATTCATAAAAGTACATTAATATTATCTACAAAGGAATGTTGCCTCTTGCTTTATTAAGATGACTCATTTAGGCACTTCATTTAATTTAGCTTTAGGGAATTTTTTTTTTATATTTATGCCTATTTCAATAAGAGAAACTATCTTTTATCAGTCTACTGAGGCAGGATTTAAAATTCACTGTAGATCTAAAAGCCTATGCCTTTAGCTAAAGTAGAAATGTGTGTCCATCTCTAATAATAATTTCCTTAATATTTCTTCATTTGACAAATCACTTTGCTTCAAGCTCTTCGTGCTAATAAGTACAGTGTGGATATTTTTTCTTCATTTTCCATACTATTTTGTTCAAGTATTATGTTACTTCATAGAATAAAGGGACTGCATAAAATCATAGTACATTTCTGAGTGTAGATCTGTAATTTGTGAAGTTCTCCTTTGCCAGTTCCTCTGCCATTTGATTCAAATAATCACTAAAAAATAAAATTTTGTAGTAGCACGTATAAAAGCTAAAATCATAAGGAAACAAAATCAACGGGAGAGCACATGATCTAACAGTAGGCAAAAATATATATCCTAAGCTCCAATCAAAATACTTGCATTACAAATTAAGTTAAGAAACAAGGGAAAAGGCAACAGAAGGTGATTTTATCTTGTGTTCTTATCACAATAAATTGTTGGTAGAGAAAAATATTTTAAAAACTTAACAGAATATTTTGTGTTTATGTGAATTTTCGTTATCAGTGACGTGTCTTCCTACAACAAAAGATTTTTAAATTTACACTTTAAAATAAAACCAAATTGATGGGAAAATTGCAAAGAATTTAATGGTATAATTCTCATCTACTTATTAGATAAATTAGAAAAATCTCCTTTCATTACACTACAGTGTAGAGAATGTAGCAGAAAACATTAAACACAATGAAAACATGCCTTCATTTATTCATTGATTCAATTCACAGTATGTTTACTGAATGCCTATGTAGTGCCAAAGACCTGCTCTTCAGGAGTTTTTAAAAGCTTAGTGTCAAACTTCTCCTGGTTAATTAAGTCCTATTTACAAAATTAAACAAACGTGTAAACATATTTCCATTTAGATAAACTATCCTCATGTTGATGTGCAGCATTTTTTTTTTTTTTGCCATTTCATTATTCCAGAAACCTTTAGGGAGGACTTTCTATATAGTTTTTTATGATTGTGTGTATGTGTGTCTGTAATACATTGTTTTTCAGTATGTATATAAATTTTAGGATGCCTGTATTTTTGTGTGTTTTGGGGAAGTCCCCCACCCCCATTTATAAAAATAAGTCCATAAAATAGCTTCAACTTAATAAAATTTTTTGTTCTCTGCAATGAAAACTGAAATAATTAAAATTTACATACATCATGGAATAAAAGTAATTTGTTCCATTTTTGAATAGTATTTGAGGTACAGATTTATGTAGCCTTTAAGAGGAAGTTTTATTTAATACAAAATTTTATGGATTACGAAAAGGCATTAACTTCAAGCCAGCTTCCGCCCAGAATTCTTTAAGACCATTAATTACCTGTATAAGAAAAAGAAGTTAAGTCTCTTGCAGATATCCAACAATACTGTCTTTGTTTAGACTAATTATGTTTTACTTTAAGACTAAGGATTATACATAAAACTTTATCTAGAAGAATAGTTAGGAAAATATATATAATAAAAACTCAACCGTGTTGTTTTTATATGTGATTTTAATTTTCTTTATGATTAGCACTACAGTGAGAACATGTTACTTTCTAAAGGTGATAAATCATATGATAATTGAAAATTAGTAAGTACTTTTTTCCAGATCATATATAAATAGAGGAACGTATTAATTAACTATATAAATCACTGTATGTTTACTTTTTATATTCATTATATTATTTTTTCAAATATATTTGTGTTTGGTTAAATTTTTAAAAAAATTTAAAAAATATCCAGAAAATAAAACATACCATTTTTTTACATCATGCATTTTATGATGTTTTTCTCCTAATATAGGTTGTTAAAATATTCATGATTGTCATGAATTAGCAATGGCTAATCTCTCAATGCCTTTATATAGCTCTTAAATTAGAATAACTAAACAGTACTAAATAAATTAAATTTCAGGAGTGATTTTGAAATTCATTGAAAAGTCATAACTTCTAGTGCACTGTGTGTATATTTGTGATAATATAGAAGCCAATTTGATGGAGCTTCTGTTGGCCAAGGTTGTGAAGATTTGTGTCGTAAGGAATAATGAGTGAAGTTGATTGAAATATATTAAGGATATTAATATCCTTCCATCTACCTTGATATGAGAGAGAGGGAGAGAGAGAGAGAAAGCATAAAAGAAAGAGGCTTATATTTTATGATAGCTATTATACCAAATCCTTACTTAGGATATTTGTAATTAAAGAAAAGAATTAAGCATTTATATTCATTTTCCAGTAGGAACTCTATTTCTGGGTAACCGGATGGCCTTAGTTCATGAGGGACAGTTTTTCATTATAGAAAAATTCCTCCTACTAAATAAAGAAGAAGTAATAGAATTAGAAAAAAAACATTTTTCAAAACCTAATGGAATAATTAATTCAGCAAAGGTTTTCAAAGGATATTAAAATCAGTAGATGAAATAATTGGGGAAAAGAATTGTTCAGGTTAAAAAAGAGAGACATAGCCAAATGCAAGATGTTGACCTTGATTGGATATATAGGTAAATTTGAAAATGGACTATATTTTTAGATAATATTAAAGAATCACTGTCAATTTTATTAGATATGATAATGGTTATGTAGGAAACTGTCTTTATTTTTCAAAGATTATTTATAATTAAAGTGTTATGAGGTTTACTTTTAAAAATTAAAATGCTAAAAATATATGATACTTGTAATTAAATTTAAGTGGTACAGCTCATCGAACTTTATATCCTCCTGTATTTTTTCCTATTTTGGGAGAAAATTTTCAAAAATAGCTAAAAAACTATTACAGAATACACTTCAGTTATCCAGCCTACTTTTTGCTTTTTATTTATTTATCAAAAGCCTCTAAGAGAGAACTATTTTCCCTAGTATTTAACATTTTTCACATTACATAAACCACATGAATTATAGATAATGAAAAAATGAATGTTCAATAGGATTAATCTGCAGTATTTAGAAGGAAGTTAAATTGCCTTAGTGCATCTCCCTTCTACTAAGGATATATTTAATTATTTTAACTCCAAGTTTCCAAAGTTGTAGACCTTTATTTTCTCTTCACCTATTAGTGCATTTCTTTAGTTAAAGATGTTTATAAAAACTTCAGTTTATTTTTTATACTTTTAGAATGCACACTTTGCCACAAACATCTAGCTTCCCCTACCTCTACTTCAATTTTCAGATTTCTCCAAATGAAATTACTCACTTTATAACAGAATTCTTTTGTAATTCTACAGTTTTATTAGCACCTGGCAAGAAGTGGGAAAATAGGAACGGTTCAGGATCAAGTTGCAGATCATTGAAAGTTGAGGCAGTTTAGGACATATGAAAGATTTTTGGGAAAAGAGGAATTTAGTGTGAAATTATAGGGATACAGAGTAAGTGTATGACTATAAATTTTAGACTGAAATTGGAGGAAAGTTAAATATGTGAAACAGCCATCTAGCTATGGATTGAGGAGTCAGAGAAGGGAGAGTATAGATATTTGTTTCTATTTTGGACTACCATAAACAATACTGTGATGATCATCTTAACACAGAACAGGAAATGACCAGAGAACAGTTGTCATTATTTGTAAGAAATAGCTTTATTTCTATGGTATTTTATGACAAAAATTTTTATAATAATTGATTTAAAAAGCTCTGGAATCAAAGTGAAACATTATTTTAATGTAGAAAACAAACAAGTTTAAGATTTCTTATATCAAAAATCAGTTTACCTACTATGATTTTTACAAATATCAGAAAATTATGGCATATTCCTTTCGCCACCTGAACACACACACACACACACACACTCACACAAACACACAACCTTGTCTACTTGTGTGGGTTTTCTTGAAGCAGTTATAATTTCAGAATTTATGCAAGTGATATTTTCAAGGGAAGAACTTTTGCAAAATAAGGTTCCACAGGCAACAGCTTGAACTCCATAAGGATCAATAATAATTTAAAGTATTTTCCTCAGTAAGCCTTAAAAATAAATTTTATTTACATCCGCATAAGCTGCAAAATTGTAAGACTTTTGATACCAATCACTGCTAGAAGTAAGTTTTACAAAGGCAGAGGTTTTTATGTGCTTTTTTCATGACTATGACAAAAATTACTTGGGAAATAGTGAACATGAAATGAATAATTACACTTCCATCAGCACCATATATGAATCTGCTTTACCAAAGCTAGTACGTTTTTTTTAAAAATAGTGTGAGATAAGTAAGGTTGCTTGAAATAATGCAAATATGGATATTACATATATAACCATGGCAAATGGTTCCCATATATACAGCAAGCTCACCCTTGCTCACCAAGCAAACCCACATTTTATTCAGTTGTTTTTATGGAACTTCACATATAGCATTAATATTATTTTATTGTATTAGCCAATTTAGTGGACTAAAAGTATTTTGATTTGCAGTACTTTGCTTGCTGGTTGGTTATTGGAATTGACCATTGGTACTGGTCTTTTTCATAAATTGTCTGATCATGCCTTTTACTAGCTCTCAGAACTTCTTCATGGCCCTCACTTTTTAGCTGTTTCCAGTGTGTATCTTTGAACCTCAATACTTCATAAAATTTTAATGATCATTAGCTAAATATTTCATCCTATGAGACAGATTCCATATCTTCATCCTACTCTGCCATACCAAGAAAAAAAAATGCAGTATCTATAACCAGTCCTAAAAGAGGAATAGCATAATATCAACAATGATGTTTTAAAAGTGTATGGACTTAAGAACACGGAGAGGGGGAAGGGTAAGCTGGGACGAAGTGAGAGAGTGTCATGGACATATATACACTACCAAATGTAAACTAGATAGCTAGTGGGAAGCAGCCACATAGCATAAGGAGATCAGCTCGGTGCTTTGTGACCACCTAGAGGGGTGGGAGGGAGATGCAAGAGGGAGGAGATATAGGGATATATGTATATGTATAGCTGATTCACTTTGTTATAAAGCAGAAACTAACACACCATTGTAAAACAATTATACTCCAATAGAGATGTTAAAAAAAATAAAATAAAATTTCAATGAGAAAACGGCAAAAAAAAGGTGTATTTATAAAATATACAAGGAGAAACAGAAACCACCTCATGAATAGCACTTGGTAAATTATAATATTTATACTTTTCAAGAAGTATTTTAAGGTCATTATTATTTTTTCAATTTGGTGCCCTAGACTTTCAAATAACTCAAATTTCTGAAATTTTTCAGAGTTTAATGTTGTTAATTCCACACAAATTACTCTTCCAACAAGTTAACTACTTTTGTAACCATTTATAAAATAATTCATATATTAGTTTTCTGAACAAACAAATGATGTTTGTAATTAAAATCTCCCAAGTTCATAATATTAAAAACAAGCTAATGTTTTCTTTATATTTATCCTGCAAGGACTTTACTAAGCTTCCTGAAACTATGGGTTTCTCTATGATTAAATTTAGAAAATTTTTTGTTACCCTTTTTTCAAAAACTATTTCTGCCCCAATCTCTCTTCCCTCTCTATCTGGGACTCCAAAAACATGTATGCAAGACCACTTCATACTGTCCCTCAGGTCATTGAGCTTTTATTCTCTTTTCTTTTTTTAAAATCTTTTTTTTTTCTTTTTCTGTATACTTTGGTGTGGATGATTTCTGTTAACCTATGTTTCAGGTTCAGTAATCCTTTTTTTCTGTTTTGTCCAGTATGCTTTTAATCTTATCATTGGATTTTTTATTTCAGGTATTGCATTGTTCAATTCCAGAATTTTTTCTTGGTTGCTTTGCTTTGTTTTGTTTTGCAGTTTTTATATCTCCCCTGATTCATTATAGTCATCTTTTCTTATAGATTTTTTAATAGATTTATCATAACTATTTTAAACTCTTTACTAAGTTCAACATCTGGTTTGTATATTTGTTTCAACTGCCAGATTTTTCTCTTGACACAGGGTCATATTTTCCTGTGTCTTCTCATGTTTACTAAATTCTTATTGTATACTGGACATTATGGATGATATATATTCATCCCTCAGTATCTGGGGGAATTGGTTCCACGAGTCCCCAAGTATACCAATATCCACAGATGCTCAAGTCCCTTATATAAATGGCATAGTACAATGCATATGTACGTTTATTGAAAAAAATCCACGTATGAGTGGACCTGTGCAGTTCAAACCCATATTGTTCAAGAGTCAACTGTATTTAGAGACTTTGGATAATGTAACTTTTCTCTAAAAGTTTTTAGTTTTCGTCTATTAGGCACTTAAATTACAGACCTTGATTTTTTTGAGACTTAGTTTTAGGTTTTGTTAGGGCTCTTTAAGTCTATTATGGTTTTGTACTCAGTTGTGGAGACAGTCCCTTAGTCTGGAGACAAGGTCTTTATTCCTAAGGCATGGCTTTTGTAGTATTTTACTGGAAAGCTGGAGTGTTTATAAAGCCTCTGAATTTGTTGGGACTTGAGATAACAAACTTAACCTCCTTTGGGGTGGGCAGCTGTTAAAATCTCTACTAAGCTCTTTCAGGATTTCAGCTCTTTTCCTCTGGGCCACTTATAGTCTTGCCCAGAACAAGAGCAGTTTGAGTTAGCTAAGGTTTGAGAGGTGTGTATATGCGGTTTGTGGACTCCCCTGCTCTCTGGCTCTGCACAGCTGCACCTCCACCCCCAATTTCCAGCTGCTCTGAAAGCCAGAAAGTCCATCTGTCCTCATTGGGGTGGGGGGGATCAATAAAACGGCACCTTTCAGCTTGAGGTCCTTCTATCCCTTTCTAGCCACCTCAGCCCCTATATTATAGACCGAGTTGTGCCCTCAATGTAGATGAGGTGTCTAAAATGTGACACTTCACTAGTGTGATACTTTTCCTTCAAGGATCTTATCTCCTTTAGTTTCTGCCTCCCTTAAGTCTCTTCCATTTCTCTCATCCTCTGTCATTTCCAGAGTTTATTCTTTTTATTAACAGAAGACAGTCTAACGTAAGCTATTTTACCTTTATCAGAAGCTGAAAATATCCCAGAATAGTTTTTTCAACAGTCTTTTAAGAGAACTAATGCTAAAACCATAGGGCTATGAAGCTTTATTTATCTTGTAAAATTTATTTCGTGACTCTGTGGGGCTATGTTTTCCAAGTGTCCTCCCTCCTCTTAGTTGCCATCCTATCATGGCTTCGTGTTACGTTCACCTTCTGCCAATATTATATGTAGACATTATTGTTTATACTTTAATTTCTTTCTGAGGGGGGGCACTTCTGAATATCTTTAATATCATGCCATACAACCAAATGAAGTTTAATCCTAGAATAGTGTTTTGCTTTATTTTTAGGTGAGAAAAGCAGTTAGTTCACTAAGAGTGCACTGGAGTCATCACTCTGGGATGGAACATTTAGAGTAGGAAAGTCCCAGGGTTCCAGGAATATTGTGGTACCCTATCAGAAGTCTCCTAATGAGCATAAGAGAGAAGATGGATTGGTGTCCTTTCATGCCCAAGGCTTAAGGACCTAGCTTTGTGTATACCTGAAAGCATTTCAAAACTAGCAAGCACTTTGATCATCTCTTACTCCTACCCATGACTAAAGTTAAACTGTGTTCACTCAGATTTTGAAATTACTGAGAGATTCCAAGTATTTGCAGTGGCAACTTAGCAGAAAACTTTGCCATTTTTCTAACCTAAGCCTCTCCCATTGCCATGTACTATATATTTTTTACTGTAGGCCAATGTTATTTGAAGTATACACTGGAGAGAGATGTCTTATGACGATTTCACCAAAAATGGGGGCATGAAGCATACCATTGCTGGTAGGTATTCCTAATTTAAAATAAGGCTTTAAAGACTGAAATATTTTTTCAATTATAGAAATAAGAAGTACAATACAAATACACAAAGTATTTAAATTTGATTTTCTCAGATTTTCCAAAATTTATTTTACCAAGGAATCCTTTTTGGTTATTGTAGTTTTCTCATTTCTACCTGCTGATGTGGAGAATTATTCAGTGTGGCACTCTTAAATTCAGCTTGGCCTCAGTCCCTCCATGTAACCCTAGCAGTTGTCTTATATTGATTCTCTGTTGCCCTCTAAGCTATCTAGATACACACTGGGAACGTTAAAACCCTTTAATAACCAGCTAATTATATTGATCCTTATTTTATTGTATAATGATGTTTATAATTAACAGTGTTCATGAGCTTGCTATCATTCTCTTGTTTCATTTGTTTACTCGTGTACATACTTAAGGATCCAGTGTGCTTAGAGAATTTCATCTCCCTTCCTTTAAGCTGCAGTTTATACTCCATCTCTTATAAGATACTGCCTTAAATTGCCTGAAACAATTTGGTACTTAACATTTAAACTGTTTCTAATATCAACTAGTACACATGTGTGTCATGTCTATCTAATTATTTGTTGTAATCTTTCAGTGAGAAAAAGAATTTGCAATTTTTCTCCTGTTATAGCACCTGTGTCTTGTGAACCATATATTTAATTACTAAATCATGAAAAATGACGTTTTCACTAATTTCACCTGTATAATATACCTAGTTTATGTGTCATAACTTTGGGAAGTTATCTCTTGGACTGTCTTTTTGTTCAGCAACAAACTTTTTCCCTGCTTCTATTTTTTTTTTCTTTCCAAATCTGTTCTTTTCAGTCTTTTAAATTCTGCTTGCTTGTGCAAAGTAACAACCCATTGGCCAGAAATTTATGAAAATCAAATTAATTTTACTGTTACTGTGTATTTTGACTTTGACATCTTCAAATTTGAAATATATGTTTAACACTGAATCTTTTATGAACTCTTGTGAACTCTTACAAACTCTTATTTTTTAGATAAGTTGGAAGGATTTCATTTGTGTCTATGCACACTTTTAATTCAACAGGTTTTTTGATTGTTAAATATTAAATTATTTTTTTAAATGTCTGCAGTATCATGTTGATGAACAGCTTCTCCTTATAAGATTCTGTCATTAAACCATAGGTTTTTCCCCACAATATTGTATTGTTCATGCTACAATAAGTTACTAATAGAGTTTCACTTTCAAATTATAAAATATATTTTCTTGTTTTAATGATTTTTTTCCCCATGGGGGAAAGAAATTTGCACATACTTAAACCACAAAGAAGACTGTAAATAGGATACTTCATTTTGACTGACTAGACTGTTCTGATTTTTAATTTAAATGTCATGGGGATCTGTATTTTTTTTTTAACCACATAGTCTTTATCTATTTTTAAATTTTATTTATTTTATTTATTTATTTTTGGCTGTGTTGGGTCTTTGTTGCTGCACGCGGGCTTTCTCTAGTTGCGGCGAGCAGGGACTACTCTTTGTTGCGGTGTGTGGGCTGCTCATTGCGGTGGCTTCTCTTGTTGCAGAATACGGGCTCTAGGCCCACGGGCTTCAGTAGTTGTGGCACACAGGCTCAGTAGTTGTGGCTCGCGGGCTCCAGAGTGCAGGCTCAGTAGTTGTGGCACATGGGCTTAGTTGCTCCACCGCATGTGGGATCTTCCTGGACCAGGGCTCGAAGCTGTGTCCCCTGCTTTGGCAGGCGGATTCTTATTTATTTATTTATTTTTCGGTACGTGGGCCTCTCACTGCTGTGGCCTCTCCCGCCACTGAGCACAGGCCCCGGACGCGCAGGCCCAGCGGCCATGGCTCACGGGCCCAGCCGCTCTGCGGCATGTGGGATCCTCCCAGACTGGGCCACAAACCCGCGTCCCCTGCACCGGCAGGCAGACTCCCAACCACTGTGCCACCAGGGAAGCCCTGGCAGGCGGATTCTTAACCATTCCACCACCAGGGAAGCCCCCATGAGGGTCAGTATTAATTTCTATCAGATTTTCCTTTCTTCAACTTTAGTCTTCAAATGAAGAGTGTTTTTAGAGTTTATTCTTAAAGATTAATTTTGGTTTTACCTTATTCTGCCATTATTATTAAAGGAATTATGTTAACACATTAGGGTTTTCTAATCTTAGTTGTAAATTATCATTTTCATAAGTGATCATTTGATTTTTAGAAATAATTTTTTCAGCATACCTTATTAATTTTTAACTGTGGCTTTGAAATAACCAAATGCAGATTTCTAGAATAATCAAAAGACAAAGTACATCAAGCAGATAAGATATTTCTACTGATTTCGTGTTTTGTTAAACTACATATTGAGTAACTATAATTGTACTGTAACTATATCATGGTCATATGATAAGTGGATATAGAAATATTTACAAAAATTAATTTATAATATGTATATTACGTTACAGTGTTTTCAAGTATTAGTGAAGTTTAAAGTTATGAATTTAAGAATGGACAATTAGAAAGGCAAATGAGATTGAAATAAGTTTTAACATATTAAGTACCATAAAATAATCACATGGTTCCAATGTCTTTTTCTAAAGGACTATCAGTCCTAAATATGAAAACATGAGTTAGCAAAAAAGTCCTTCAAATATGATAGCTTTAAATATTTTTTCTCCTAGCATTATGAAAGAGTCTTCTTCATTACTTGTTTTTAATATACTAGCACTATGAAAAATGGTGATACCATTTACAGTTTATATTCACTTTCAGTCGTTATACTGGAATTCAAGTAATATTGATTCTCTAATGTCTACCCAAGCTTTGTACAAGTTTAAATGATACTGTAACACTAAGAGCATTTAGATTAATGGTTACTGTTTTAGCAACCTCTCTTCTTTTAAGTGGTTTTTACTGTGTTCGTTTTCACTAAACCTAAAGACAGTACTCATATTAATATTGTTATGGATTTTAGAAAATAGCTTTAACTAAATCATCAGTTTTACTAGATGTCAGATAGTCAATATTGGGGAAAAATCAAATTTAAAAATATTTTTTGCTTTAACTAATTACACTGATCATTTTTACAAATTGAGAGTGGTATTTTCCTGCCAACATACAATCTTAATTTTCTTCATTCAAGATTAGAAGTGTAATCAGTGATATTTTCATTTTTGGAGAACACATATATAATATAACTATTATATATGTAACATATATATGTAAAACTATTCTGTGTATTGCACATGGAAATAATTCTTATTTATCCCTATTAACAATGCATTTAATATTTTCCAGACTGTGTAAGAGCATACAACATTTAAATATCTTTGAAATTCAGCTTATAAAGATAGCACATCAAAGTTAGATTGTCCAGAAGCATCATATTTCATTTTGTATAACAGATATCATTCTAAATAGTTCAGCTTTTCTTAGAAATCGTTTTTACGTATGCATACTTCTAAGGATGCTTCTGATCTGACTCACACATACATATTTTCAAATATAACTTGATTTGAATTGCTACAATGTAAATATATTTATCTTGAGTATATTTTTAATTTTACGAGGAAGAGTCATTAGTGAAAATGAATACATAATGTCATACCATAGAACACCTTCACCATGCAAAGTTGCTAAAACAGTACGGAACAAACCTCCTAAGGAAAATTTGATATAGCTTTCCTATGCTTTTCCAGACCTATTTTCAACACTGCTAAAAGGGGGGACAATTCAAGAAGGCACTGAAGAGACCTCCTCACCAGACCCTGATGTTACTTCTCCTCTGGATGTACATGCTGCAGCTCCATAGGAGCCAGGTTGGAAAAGTTTCTAGGAAAACAACATGTTCATTAATAACATATTTTTTAAGTAGAAAGATTCTTTTTTTATGGGAGTTTGTCTTTTTAGACCCCAAAGTTAAGTACATTAAAAAGTCCATATGTTTAGTTTGAACTGAACTTTTATTTCTTAACTGTTACTTTTTAAGAAATATCAATGACAAACATCTGGCTTCTCAAAAATATTTTTGAAATGTAATGGTTCTAAAGCATGTAAAATAGGTAATTAGAAAACGTCATGGTTCTGTTTTATACAAATTTAAACAAATCAAGCTGTTACTAATCCATTATAATGATAGAGTATGAAGTTAAATTATTATAAAAATTGGCTTCCCTGGTGGTGCAGTGGTTGAGAGTCCACCTGCCGATGCAGGGGACACGGGTTCGTGTCCCGGTCCGGGAAGATCCCGCATGCCGCGGAGCGGCTGGGCCCGTGAGCCATGGCCACTGAGCCTGCGCGTCCGGAGCCTGTGCTCTGCAACGGGAGAGGCCACAGCAGTGAGAGGCCCATGTACCACCAAAAAAAAAAAAATTATTATAAAATTTATATCAACTTTTTCAAGTTCTGTATATACTACATAAATGCCAGAAGGTAGTTTCTATAATTTTTAAAAATTATATTCAGGCTCAAGGAAATGTGTATTATTGCTCTTGATTTTAAGTGAAAGTTTAAAAGTAATAAGTATTTATATAATGTTGTTAATTATCTATACCTGGGAAGACGCCGGCGATACAGGTCAGTGAATTAGCAAAATGACCTTAAAGCGGTATTTTTTCTTCCTAAGAGTAGTCTTAAAACCTAGATTTCAGATTTTATATATTTTGAAAATATAATGAATCTCTACTTAGAATATTGCAGTGCTTTGCAATAAAAAGAGAGGTGATAATTCTGTGACTAGAGATTGCACAATATAATTATGAGTGTAAATAATGTATTTTTAAAAAATATATAGTCAAGATTTTTTAAGATATAATTGCCTAGCAATAAACAAAATATATAAACATGAAAAATGAAAAAAAAATTAACTTTGACTATAGGAACATAATGAAAGAACTAATAAATAATAATAATTATTATTATTATTTTTTTGCGGTACGCGGGCCCCTCACTATTGTGGCCTCTCCCGTTGCTGAGCACAGGCTCCGGATGTGCAGGCTCAGTGGCCATGGCTCACGGGCCTAGCTGCTCCGCGGCATGTGGGATCTTCCCAGACCGGGGCATGAACCCATGTCCCCTGCATCGACAGGTGGACTCTCAACCACTGCGCCACCAGGAAAGCCCATAAATTAATTTTTAAGTAAAAGATTAAGAAAAGCAATAGGTGATATTCTTGACATTTTAAAAATTTTTAATTTTTATTTTATATTGGAGAGTATAGTTGATTTACAATGTTGTGTTAGTTTCAGTTGTACAACAAAGTGATTCAGTTATACATATACATATGTCTATTCTTTTTAAGATTCTTTTCCCATATAGGTTATTACAGAATATTGAGTGGAATACCCTGTGCTATACAGTAGGTCCTTGTTGATTATTTTGTATATAGTAGTGTGTATATGTTAATCCCAAATTCCTAATTTATCCCTACCCCCCCCCATCTTTCCCCTTTGGTAACCATAAGTTTGTTTTCTACATCTGTGAGTCTGTTTCTGTTTTGTAAATAAGTCCATTTATATCATTTTTTTAGATTCCACATGTAAGTGATATCATAGGATATATGTCTTTCTCTATCTCACTTCATTTAGTATGATACTTTTTAGGAACATTCAAATTGCTGCAGATTGCATTGTTTCATTCCTCTTTATGGCTGAGTAATATTCCTGTGTGTGTGTGTGTGTGTGTGTGTGTGTGTGTGTGTGTGTGTACCACATCTTCTTAATCCATTCCTCTGTTGATGGCCATTTAGGTTGCTTCCATGTCTTGGCTGCTGTAAATAGTGCTGCAGTGACCATTGGGGTGCACTTATCTTTTTAAATTATAGTTTTCTCTGGATATATGCCCAGGAGTAGGATTGCTGGATCATATGGTAGCTCTATTTTTAGTTTTTATAGGAACCTCCATACTGTTCTCCATAGTAGCTGTACCAATTTACATTTCCACCAACAGTCTGACATTTTAAATTCTGAAGTAGTAAGTACACAAAAAGTAGTATCTTTGCATGTGTATAAGAGCTAATGTTAGAATAGTATATATCTACATATCTACTTAAATTGTGGAACTTCTAAACTTTTGGATCTAATTGTTTATAATTCTCGAACTTTTTAATAGAAAAATCAGTGATCTATATGTGATTTATAGCCTTTATCACATTTGCCTTGTACTATAATTATTATTTCAAGGGAGTTTGTTTTTGTTGTTGTTATTTTTCTTTCCCT
>NW_006787097.1:1653778-1662553 GCF_000442215.2 Lipotes vexillifer
CTTTCCCTAGCATTAAGGTGTAAACTCCCTGAGAGAAGTGATTATGTCTCAATATACCATTTAGATTTCTGTCTCCTATGAGGTCTAATAAGTTTTCACACTTTAATTACTTAGAAAGTTTGTTGATAGAACCAAGTGTACAAAGTCAGGCATTTTAATAACAATACTTGGCCAAAAAAGTGCTTTATTGACTTATTTGAAAATAGACCATCAGTTCCTAATGGATTTCTGTCTCCTATGAGGTCTAATAAGTTTTCACACTTTAATTACTTAGAAAGTTTGTTGATAGAACCAAGTGTACAAAGTCAGGCATTTTAATAACAATACTTGGCCAAAAAAGTGCTTTATTGACTTATTTGAAAATAGACCATCAGTTCCTAATGTTTTGTGCCAATTCAAAAGCATTTATGAGTCCATCTGCCTGGAAAATGTAAAGCAACTTTGGAATATGTATGCATCTACTCTCTGTTCTTAGTGGCCTAAGACAGTGCTGATTGGACACAATTATAATGGTGATCCAAATTGTACTATAAAATTCTAAGTTTTTCATATTGCATTGAGTAATAATATTCCATAAAACTGAAGTTCCAGTTATCAAACTCATTTAAACATAAAGTAAAAAATAATGTAGTATTCTTTGCTTTTTATGACACAAATATGGCTGTTCAAAGTTCTGTAGAATTTAGTATGCGTCAGCAAAACTGAAAAGAGACAAGGCAGCAATTTTTAAGGGGAAAATGGGCCAATGAACAGAATTCTCTAGCAGGTTGAGATAGAGAAAAAACAACTTCATTAACCTGCTAATCAGCATATAGTTTGAATTAACGTGTTAAATATATTTTTTTTCAATGAAAAAGAAAGGGTCCTAAATAGGTCAGCTTCAGGAGTTCATAGTGACAGGTGAACATAAGCAATAATTCTACAAACATCGGCTCCCAGTGAATGAAGCAGATCTCCAAAGAAGCTAAGAAAGGATTATAGTCCCTTAGAAACAGTCTGGGAACTAAGAGATAATTTAGTTCAACCCTCTCATTTTGTCCCCTAATAGAGACTGTATTTACATCTATATGTATGTGTTTATATGTGTGTGTATATATATGTATATACACACAAACAGATATGTGTATATATATGCACATGTATGTGTACATGCATATAATCATATTAAAAGTTGAAAGATGGGCTAGCAGCCTGTATTTTCCTAGAGAAGAAACTGTAAAAATTAAACTATTAAATGAAAATGAAAGAGATAAACAAAGAAACTGAATTTAAGATTTTGGAAATTTTCATTGAAATAGAAGAAAGAAGAGTTTTTCTGTTCCTGATTTATATTCTCTTATATTAATAGTGTTGTTCTAATGCATCATCAATTATATTATATATATATCAGCATATAAATACACTGCAATATGTTTATCTCTGTCCAACTATTATATATTTTTCTATAAAATTCCTTGAAGAATTATGTTATCTCCTTTACCTCTCCATGAAAGAGCTGTCCGTACTCCCCATCTTCTCTTACAAAACCACTCTAGTTAGACTTTTGTCCAGCTGTTCCACTGGAGCAACTCAACTCAAGATCACCTGTAACACTTACATTATGAAATTTAGAAGTCGGTTTTCAACCTTCACCTTACTAGATTTATGAGTAACACTTATGCATTTATTACATATAATAACTGCCTCTTTTTTGAAACAATAGTATCACTTGGCTTCCATAACATCACTTTATTTGTTTCTTCTATATTTTTCTGGGTTCTCCTCCAAGGATCAATAATTTGACTCTTATATTGCCAGTTACTCTTCATATGGTCTTATTCAGTCTCAAGACTTTCAATATGTTTATGAATCCTGAATTTGTATTTCAACCTGGACTTCTCTGCACTCAGACTTGTATATCCAGAATGGCACCTGTTCAACTTAGGTGTCTGTCAGGCATCTTATGTAACATATCCAAATCTGAACTCCTTACCTATCTGCTTCTTCCACAGTCATCACCGTTTAATAAAAGGGAAATTCTAGCATTCCAGTATCTCCAGACAAAAATTTGAGTTATATTTGACCTCACTTTTTCTCAAACCTTATAACTGATTTAACAGCAAATTTCTGTGGCTTTACCTTAAAACTATATTCAAAATTTGATTGCTTTTAACACCATTTTTGCAACCACTCTGGTCCGTGATACCATCATCTTTTCCCCAGATTAATATACTAGCCTCCTAAATAGATTATCTGATTCCATACTTACCATCCACCCCAATAGCCTATTTAACTTTCTAGACCTGTGCTGCATAGTGTGGAGCCCCAGAACTGATGGGTTCCTTGAAATGAAGTAATCTTCACTCACCCTGTAATGTCTGAAGTGCACACCTGGGCAAATTGAATGAGCAGCTAACTCACTCATATATGACCAAGGCTATGTAAGCCAGATATTGGAGTTATGACAGATTCCTAACTTATTCTAATAAGTTACATATATTCCTCGCCCCCCAAAATAGAAGTATACACCTGTATGACTTCAGTCAGAACAGTTAATACTTTCATATATAGTTTCCTCATCTATAAAATAAATAATATTATCTACTTTATAGATTTTTTTAAGGGTTAAGTAAAAAAAATAAATGTAAACTAATTAGTGTAGCACTCACCTACCTACTAGGGAGTCTCTTGTTTTCTAATTCTTGGTGTGGCTAAAACTGCTCACTCCCTAATTCAAATGCTGATGCCATGCCTGGTGTGTGAAGCCTAGGACCTCTTAGACAAGAGATAGTCACTGTTGACCCTGGGCCCTGATGATACCCTGTGCACAATGCTGGTATGATCCTTATTGCCCTTGCTGTTCTGTTCTGAGGTATACTGAGTTGTGGCTCTCTCCCTCATGAAGCTGAAATTCTGTGAAGTCAAGGGCTGTGTCTTTTTCTCAGTTTTAGTATATTAGTTCATGGAAAAATGTGGTAATTGGATTCTTAAAATTGAAACAACTGAACATGGAATTTGAACAGTAACAACTAATCATCACTATTCATGAGAGATTATCTTCCAGAGACACCCTTACTCCTTAATAACTAATTATTTGTCAACTCTCAAGCCTCCTGATTCTATGAAATCATTTTTGAATATTAATGTTTTAGTGTATATATCCAAGTTTACCTTTATTCACTTTTCATTAGTTTATATATCTATTGTTGCTACACACATCATAATTGCCACTCTCCATGGTTATATATTAATTATCTACCAATATCTTTGACGTCTGGCTAGTTTTTCATTATTAAACATTAAAACATTTTGTAATGGAGTTAGTGTTTTAAGAGAGGTAGTGATGCCTAATTACAATTTTCTTATAATTTAGCCAACATTTATTTTTTCTTCTTTTACTTTTTATTAGTTATGAAATATATTTTAGTGTTGACTTCCTGGCTTTTCTTTTTATTGAGTTAATAACTGATAGTCACTGTTTTGCCAGTGACATTATGACAGTGAAAAAATTCATTTGTTTTCTTTAACTGTTTCAGTGTTTCAAATCTCATTTTCAAGAAAAACATAAGTGAGAAACTGATTGAAGGAAGATTTTCTCCAGCAAGATCAATATTTGTCTTATAATCAGATAGTAGTTCCATAACATCTACTTTTTCTATCCTGCATTACTTGTTTTAAGAGCCAAAAGGATGCTTAATGCATAGTTTTCTTTTTTTTTTTAAATTGAAGTATAGTTGATGTACAGTATTACGTAAGTTACAGTTGTAGAACAATTTTGGTTGTTGATTCACAGATTTTAAAGGTTAGACTTCATTTATAGTTAGTACAAAATGCTGGCTGTATTCCCTCTGTTGTACAATACATCCTTGTGGCTTCTTTATTTTAAACATAATAGTTTGTACATCTTAATCTCCTACCCCTATCTTTCTCCTCCATTGTATGTACATACCACACCTTCTTTATCCATTCATCTATAGGTGGACACTTAGGTTGCTTCTATATCTTGGATCTTGTAAATAATGTTCTATGAACATTGGGATGCATATATCTTTTTTTTTTTTTTTTGCATATATGTTTTTGAATTAGTGTTTTTGTTTTCTTTAGATACATACCCAGGAGTGAAATTGTTGGGTCATAAGGTAGTTCTATGTTTAGGTTTTGAGAAACCTCCATACTGTTTTCCACAGTGGCTGCACTAATTTACATTCTCACTAACACTGTAGAGGGTTCCCTTTTCTCACATCCTTGCCAACACTTGTTATTTGTGTTCTTTTTAATGATAGCTGTTCTGACATGTGTGAGGTGATATCTCACTGTGGTTTTAATTTGCATTTCTCTGATGATTAATGCTGTTGAACATCTTTTCATGTGCCTATTGGACATCTGCATGTCCTCTTTGGAAAAGTCTATTCAGGTCTTCTAATTTTTATTCAGGTTTTTTTTTTTTTTTGCGATACGTGGGCCTCTCACTGTTGTGGCCTCTCCTGTTGTGGAGCACAGGCTGCGGACGCGCAGGCTCAGCGGCCATGGCTCATGGGCCCAGCCGCTTCACGGCATGTGGGACCTTCCCAGACCCGGGCACGAACTCGTGTCCCCTGCATCAGGCGGACTCTCAACCATTGTGCCACCAGGGAAGCCCAGGTTGTTTGTTTTTGTTGTTGAGTTGTATGAGCTGTTTATATCTTTTGTATATTAACCTCTTATCAGTCATATGATTTGTAAATATTTTCTCCCATTTAATAGGTTGTCTTTTTGTTTGTTGATGGTTTCCTTTGCTATGCAAAAGCTTTTGAAACTTAATTAGGTCACATTTGTTTATTTTTGCTTTTCTTCCTTTGCTTTAGGAGACAGATCTAAAAAATATTGCTATGATTTATGTGCAAGTATATTCTTCCTATGTTTTTCTCTAGGAGTTTTATGGTTTCTGGTCTTATGTTTAGGTCTTTAATTCATTTTGAGTTTATTTTTGTATATGGTATTATAGAATGTTCAAATTTCATTCTTTTACATGTAGCTGTCCTATTTTCCCAGGACCACTTATTGAAGAGACTGTCTTGTCTCCACTGTATATTCTTGCCTCCTTTCTTGTAGATTAATTGACCTTAAGTGTGTGGGTTTATTGCTGGGCTCTCTATTGATTTATATGTCTGTCTTTGTGCCATTGCCACACTGTTTTGATTACTGTAGCTTTGTAGTACAGTCTGAAGCCAGAGAGTGTGATTCCTCCAGTTCTGTTCTTCTTTCTCAAGATTGCTTTTGGGTCTTTTGGGTTTCTATACAAATGTTAAGATCATTTGTTCTAGTTTTATGAAAAATGCCCTTGGTATTTTGATAGGGATTGCATTGAATCTATAGATTGCCTTGGGTGGTATGGTCACTTTAACAGTATTAGTTCTTCTAATCCATGAACAAGGTATATCTTTTAACCTATGACTTGATTTAATTCTTTGTTCTGATATACCTTATCTCATATTAGTGATGTAAGGAAACGAAGCAAGCATTTTTAACTTGATTTTATTTTATTGAAGATGAAATTATTAGATATCAAGAGTATTTACAAAGTACTCATTACTAACTACTGAATTATTAATAACTCCTAGCAAAAAGGCACATAATTCTTTGCTGAGAGATTTCAGGTATTGAAGAGACAATATCTGACATCAAGAGGATTATGATAGAGTATATATTCTGTAGGTCATCATCATTATAATAATTGTTTACATGATATCTTACTTTATAGTTTATCAAATATCTTCACTTATGGAGATATAATATCCTCATATCAACTCTGTGATGTTCTTTATTTTATATATAGAACTTGAGGATTACATAAGTTTAATTAACTAATTTAAATTTACTCAAATCAAAGTGTTGAAGCCGTGGGTAAAAATCACATCTTTTGATTGAAATTTCCAGTTTATATCATACACTTTATTTACAAGGACAGAAAACAATGAGTATTTTATAAATGCACTGTGTATATTATAAATGCAAACTTGGCATTATAGTCCATACAATTATAACAATTCAGAGAAAGAAGGGATCTCTATGACCTCGGGTGGTTGTGAAACATAGCACAGTCTCTAAGCAGGAAGAAAGATAGGTATTAAAGAGAAGGGTTACTTACTGTTTCTCAGAAACCTAGGAAACCATGGTTTACTTGGTTTGACCTTAGGGCAGGTAAGGTGGGTAGGCCTAATCCTGACAGCAAGACTCTTGGAAAATGTAATCCTTTTGCATCACCCAAGCTGGGTACTTGTCTCGTTGCTCCACGCCATACTGGGAAGAGACCATCATCATTTAGCATCTCCCAAAACACCTGTCCAGACAAGAGGATGAGCTAGCTGTGATCTGAGCCTTCTGTTTAATAGCCTGATAAGCACCACTGAGCATGGTGACTATCACATAATATAGATATGTTTTCTAAACTTACTGTTACTCAATGTCAGAGTCAATATTTGAATTCAGTGTTTTCTGGATTTTTCCATAGCCTATGTTTTTCCACCATACCATGTAACTTAGGTTTACCATGCTTTATTGTATTCCAATCAAATATTTTATTTTTTTAAATGAGAAATTGTGTTTGGAAATTAAATTTAGTATTTATATTATTGAAAAATAAAGGATAAGATTTACATTTCTAATTATTAAATCACTGTCTATTGAGAAATTGTATTTGGAAATTCATTTATTATTTATATTATTGAAAATTACAAGTCAATTATCAGAACTACATTTACTTTTAATTTAAACACTCATATATGTTATCTCTTCTTTCTTCCAGTGAGGAAGCAATTTTAAAATTACTTTAAAATTACAGAAATGTTACATACTAGCAATAAAATACTTGAATTATGCCAGAGTCCATGAAGTAAAATGTGAACATTTCTAGCTCTGCTTCCTTTCTTAGAGTTAACTGCTATTAAAACTTGATATCTATCTTTAACATTCCTTTTTTTTTAATAAAAATCATCCAGTTCTACACATTTTAATGCAGATTTCTTTGATCACACTTGACAATATATAATGGGCAACCTTCTATATCAGCATGTGCTAATCTATCTCATGCTTGCCATTTCCTCTTTCTTTTATATGCCATATCCAAATAATTAGCAAGTTTTATCAGGTCAACCTGAAAATATATCTAGAATCATTACATTTACTGCTGCTATTCTATTCCAGGCTTTATTTCCTCTTACTTAGAGTATTTCAGTAGCATTTTAACTGATGTCTCTTCCTCATTGCCTTCTGCAGCCTATTATCCAGACAGCAACCAGAATGACCCACTTAAAATGTAAGCCAGATCTTGTCATTCCTCCTGGCAAAACCTTCCAGTCGTTTGAAGTCTTAAAAGAGTAAAAGACAGAATCCTCACTATAGGCTGCTTAAGTCTTAGTGATCACAGCTTATCTGAGATCTATTTCAGATCTCAGATAAGCTGCGCTTGATCTATTTCCACTTCTTTTAATGTGCTTCCCCCAGACTTCTCCTGGTCTTGTCCCCTGTTAGGTTTCAAATATCGCTTGATTATCTCCTATAAAAGAACACTCCCTCATTCACTCACAGCTCCCTTACCTCACCTCACTTTATTTTTCTCTGTAGCACTTTTCACCACTGATATTTTGTATGTTTCTTTTAAAATTTATTTTCTTTTAAACAAGCTATCGCCTAATAAATGTTCCATGAAAGCAGATAATTTGTCTTACATTTTCACTGATTTATGTCCTAAATAGGACACTGTCTGGCACATAACAGGTTCTTAATAAATATTTGTTGAATGAATTATTTGAATGATTAGTGAGCTATATTAACATCTCTAATATATTCTAAAATATAGATCAGCTATAATTTATCCATTGACCTACTGTAGATATTTCATTTGTCTCTAATTTTTCACCATTAGAAAAACTGCTCAGTAAACACTCCTGTGCTGTATTTCTGTAGACATATTTCTGAGACTAGAAATACTATATCAGATGGTATACATTTTTAGATTTGATATGTGTTACAAGGTGCCCTTCAAAAAGATGGATCATATGTGTGTTTCCAATATTGAGTGTTTTTATCCATGGGCGTGCTATATCCCTTACATTTATTCAGGTTTCCATGTGTTTTTAATGCGTTTTATTCACACATGTGAATAGATGATATTTATTCATACTGTTTATGGTTTTTCAATGTCTATACAGGACATTTTTAAGGTATTCAGTAATGCATAATTTCCAAAGAGGCAACAGGAAAACAGTTTAGGTATATGAAGAACTTCCACTAACTTTGTGAAAGTTAGAATTGGTTATGTTAAATACTTGCATCAGTACTCCCAGTCTTTTTTGAGCTCATTTTTGGTAAATTTCAAGATTAATGGCAAAAAGGAGTATGTGATCTAAAAAAAATATGACAGTGCATCTACAGAAGCAGGCAGAAATTTTTTAAATAGGGGTCAAGCTTGGTGCTTTTTATTAAATGATCTTTATTTTAACCTTCACAGACACAATTCAGTGATTTAAAAAGATATGTAATGAAAAACACTCATTTTATTATCCATGTCAGTGAATCTATTATTTCCCACCTACTCACACATTATGCTAATAACTTTTTAGATGAATGCATTTTAATTAAAAAATAGGAGTCACTTGAAAAGTATTACAAGTAAGAGCAAATACAAACTGTGGTTTGTGTGATATAAAAAAATGCTTTGAAGAAATCAGCTTAAGAATCATTTGCTGGTAGCTCTGAGGGATAAAACTGTTTAGGACAATTGCCTTTTTCTTGTTATGTGAATCAATATTCAGCAGG
>NW_006787097.1:1662601-1663363 GCF_000442215.2 Lipotes vexillifer
CATTCCTGCGCAAGTGTTTCAGCAGTTCAGTGTCAAAAGGTTGCTAAATGGCAAAATATTCCATTTTGTGAAAATAACATGAAAAATTTTAGAACATTGTTCAGTACATATGAATCTCTTTACAAGTGTCTTCCTAACCCATTCATACAAAGAAGTGGCTTAGAGATTGGGAATTAGAAAAAAATTCTCCCTTTGCATTCTCCACTATCCAGGAAGGTTATTGAGAAACTGATAAGTGTTACATAGGCGATAGTAACTAATCCTGATGAGTAAATCAGAAAGTTTAAGCATATCCAAATAGCTATGACCCATTAACTGACTAGATTGTTCCTAACCCAGCATAATTCAAATGGATACAAATACTTACCCCAAAGCTCGAAAGCAACTATCAAGTTTGGTATTTTCATTCCAAATGGACTCTCTTGGTATTTTCATTCCTTCTAGTTGAATGCCATGACTATGGAATGGAAAGAAGCTATGTGAAGTAAACAGCTTAGAATTCCACAAAGAGGGGTTCCTGGAAGCTAGAAGACACATTTTACAAAGACCTGAATGAATTAATTTGTCAGGAAAATTAAGGCATTAAAATGAAATTTAATAAAAAGGAGGGGGGGCGGGGGTTGTCCAGATAATACAACAAACCCAGTACAGGAGAGAAACTAGAAGTTATAGAAAATTTGAATCACAGTGATGAGAAAAATAAAAATTGAATGAAGTAAAATACTTACAGACTTAGCTTGAGTGTATTGAACACAGCAGGAA
>NW_006787097.1:1663373-1716737 GCF_000442215.2 Lipotes vexillifer
ATAACAAGAAATCATTGAAAGGAATTTGGGTAACAGTAGCATTGGTGGGTCAAAACATGGGACCCAAAATGAAGAGAAATCTATGAAGTTGCAGAGTATGTGAAGAATATAAAAAGGAGAAAAGGTAACGACAATGTTGGATGACTAAGGATATTACCATATTGCACACAGAGGTTCTCAATTTAATTTTGAAAATTTGAACCAGATGAAGTTATAAAATGGGGCCTCTAAATATCTGGAACTCTTCTCATATATGCAGAAGCATGCTTTACTTACTTTTAATGAAACATTTCTATTTCACAATGTAAAGAATCTGTAATTGGGAATATATTAGAGACTTGAGAACCTTGTAACTGCAAAGAATAATAGAAGTTATTAAATTTCAATCACTTATAATTCCTGTCAATATAGCACTGAATGGAGTTGTGAAAATAATGGAATCCTTAGGAGTAAATAACCAAGTTATATTAGAATTCTCATTAGTTGAGTAAAATAAGGTGGCTGGAAAAAGTAATAATTTAGTTTTGTTAATTTTTATTTAACTTAAAGTGATCTGTAATTATGTACATGCATGGGATCTCCCCTCAGAACTGAGCTATTAGATCACAAGAAGTAGAGAAAATGTAGTAAAGCTATGCCTCTTAGCAACTAGTTCAAGAGAGTCTCTGAAATCTCAGCAGTGGGAGTTTATAGATCTGTATTCTGTTGTTTTCCAGTGTGACTCAACTGCTCATTGAATATTGGGCTCTTTCTTCATTATTCGCTATCGTGTTTCCTTTTAAGATTTTGATTTTCAGTTCTGCTGTTTTATTAGTTCTCTGACTTGGGAAGTGGATCACTTTGGAAGTGACCCAACTTCCATAAGACTTAGTCATCCTTATATGTAAAATGTAGATAATGTTACCTACATCATAGGATTTTTGTGAGTACTAAAGGTGGTTTGTGTGTAAAGTCTTAACACAATGGTTATACTCATTCAGTAGATACTGTTAATAATTTTGAGCAGTACTTTAATATTGGTAATGATATTTCTTTGAATGATTAAGATTTTTGTGTACTGGCTTTTTGCCTGGAATTCTTACTGTATATATTTGTTGGAGGGAGAGATGGTTAATAATGGGACATTAGTTTGGAGCTCAGTGAAGAGGTCAGAGCTCTAGATACAAATTTGGAAATTACTGATATGAGGATGATATTTAAAATCATCACACTGATTGAGATCACCTAGTGAAAAACTGTAGACTTAACAAAATAGTGGGAATAACTTGTGGTTTTCGTTACTGTCAATATCTAATTCCTTCATAAGCTCAACTTCAGCATTGCTGTTATGGTCTTTATGATCACTCTATATAATAAACTTTCAGATTTAGTTCCGAATGATAACTGGCCCTCCCACCCACACCCTACCTACATCCCATGTTTCTTAGCTCAAATTTCTGAAAAGGAATATCTGATTGACATATAGTTCCTAACCATTAAGTAAGGGACTTATCTCCCTTCATTAACCTAGATGACTTTCCTGTAGATTACAAACCAATATTTTCAACATATACTCCATATTAGATATTATGCTACCCATTGTACTTGTGTTATCTCATAAAATGATTGAAATAACCTATGATAAAAAAGGTAATTTTATTTCATTGATTATGAATTGAATATAAAAATAAATCTTCCAGATCACATAACTTGTAAATTATGGATTTGGGATTTGAAGACAAGCCTACAGAACTCCAAAGTATAAATTTAAGAAGAAAAAGTTGTAAGTACAATATTTAAGCCCTGAACTGCTTGTCACCATGTTTACCTTTATATGAACAAACTCCATATACTGTAAGGCAGACAAAAGCCAATAAATAAACACTAGAGCATAGGACTGGAATTTCTAACAACATTTGAGTTTTGGAATCCCTTTTTCCCTGTGACTAGCTCTATGCCTTCCTTTTCTGAGGTACTATAGAAACCAGTAAATTCTATCTTTTTACTTAAGATTATTCAACTTGCAGATGGACTGTCTTAAATAATACAGCCATGATGTACAACAGAGAAAGGGATGGATATTATTATTTAATATATTTATGAATAAATGTTATATAATTAATAAAGATATAATTCACATACTACAAAATTCACTCATTTTAAAGTGTACAATTCAATGACTTTAGTATATTCAGAGTTGTGCAACCATCATTCCAAAGGGAAACCCTGTACTCATTAGCATCCCATCCCCAGACCCCTCCCACCTCAACATACCCCAACCTCCAGCACTAGGCAAGCATTAATCTACTTTTTACCCCTATAGATTTGCCTATTCTGGACATTTCATGTAAATCGAATAATACATTATATGTAATGTTTTTTGACTGGCTTCTTTCACTTAGCATAACGTTGTAAAGATTCATCCATGTTTTAGCATGGATTTATTTTTTGTTTTCATTTAGCATTTATTTGTTCCTTTTGATTGTCAAATATTATTCAATTATGTGGATATACTGCATTTTTTCCCTTCATCTGTTGGTAGATATTTAGTTTATTTTCACTTTTGGTTAGTATAATAGTACTGCTATGAACATTCATTTATAAGTTTTGGTATGGCAGTATGTTTTCGTTTCTCTTGAGTATACACCGAGGAACAGAATTGCTAGATCACATGGTAGCTCTATGTTTAACATTTTGAAAAACTGCCAAATTATTCTGTGCCACTTTACATTTGCACCAGCATTGTTTAAAGGTTCCAGTTTCTCCACATTTTCACCAACATTGATTATTGTCTGTCATCTTGTTTATAGCCATATAATATATCTAGTGGGTGTGAAGCTGATTCACATTTTGTTTTTTATTTGCGTTTCCCTAATGGTTAATGATCTGAGAGTTTTCATGTGCTTATTAGCCATTTGCCTATTTTCTTTGGAAAAATTTCTATTCCGATCCTTTGCCCAGTTTTTAATTGGGTTGTCTTTTTGTTGTCTAGTTTTAAGAGTTCTTTACACTGGATACAAGTCCTTTATTAGGTATACTATTTATACATAGTTCCTCCCATTCTGTGGGTTCTTACTTTCTTTATGATATCATTTGTGCCACAGAAGTATATTTTTAATTTTGAAGTCCAAGTAATCTACTTGTTTTCTTTTGTAGCTTGTTCCTTCAGTTTCGTATGTAAGAAACCATTGACTAATCCAAAGTCACAAAGATTTACTCCTATGTTTTCTTTTAAGATTTGTATAGCTTTAGCTCTTACATTTAAATCTATGAGCCATTTTGCATTAATTTTTGCGTGTGGAGGAAGGAAGTGATCCAACTTTATTCTTTTGCATACAGGTGTATCCAGTTGTCTTGAATATTAATTATTTTTCAGTAATAAATACATTGCTTATGAAATGGGGGAAAACTGTACTTGGGGAAATTAGGGAAGCTTTATTTAATATGTAGAATTTGAGAGTTTCCTGAAGTGTGAATAGAATTTGGATGGGTAGAGAAGTACTAGGGAAGGGAATGATAAACATAGGTGGAAAAGAGAAAGGAGCAAAATAATTATTTCATTTTGTCTATAGCATGGTTTGCAGAAACCCAAAACCTAAACATAAATCCTGAGAAAATGGTTCAAGTGAAAGAAATGTCTTTGGTAGGTGCCTTGGAGTTACCTGCCCCTGGAGGCAAGTGAGCTATTGTGTTTGTAAACCAGTTCTCTAGAGTCCTTTGGTTAAGGACTCCTTTGGAATGTGTGTTAATTCCCCAGAGCTTGTGACCTCCTCTGGCATTTTGGGTACCTTCCTAGGAGGGAGTTGGCTTGCTCTTAAGTTGATGGTCTGGGGATATGAGAACTATTGTAGTGCAGATAGTGGTCTGGGATAACGGCTTCACTGTCAGCCCTGACATAAGCTTTGATGGCTCCTGGTCTTGAACCATCACAAAATCTTTGGTTTTGTGAGTTCAGCAGTACCCTCATTGGTTTCTAATCTGTCTCATTTCTGGCATCATTGTTATCTGTTAGTCAGTGCTGCAGATCCTGGTATGTCAGTGCCTCTTGGTTGCCCTTCAAGCTTGGCTACCCATTTTTGCATTAGAACAATTACATCCACCTTCACTGTTACATTTAAGTGTCACCATCTGGCCTCTGCTATTCAAAAATCCCATCATTCTTATTGAAACTAGGGAAACAGTTTCATAAGCAGACCCTGATCAATAATCACTTTCCTTCTAATGAAAGGAGAATGTTTTCACTATTGGGTTACACTGAGAATTTACTATAATTGTAGCCTAGAAGCTTGAAGGAGGTGGAGAGGGAGATTTTAAAGAGGGTAGGCTTTGTCTTGCCAGATATCTACTTGAGGTGAGGCCACTGCATGTCCCCCAGGCAAAGGGAGGCTGTTGTCCTTTTGCAAGGGTGAATGAGCTATTTCTACAGGCCCAAAGACTTTAGGGAAGTCTGAGAATTCAAGTTCTCAACTATCTTCATCCATGTCTCTTCTAGGTCTTAGAGGTTTCCCTATTTATCCATGCCTGACTTTATGTAAGACATATAACAAGGCTGTAAATTCATCCTTCTCATCAGTTTGGTTCCTACCTAGCACAGTCAGGTCCTGAGCTTGGTTTGCATCCCAAACACCTTTCGGCTGCAGGAGACTAGTATCTCTATAAATACTATTATTTTTTAAAAAAATTCTTTGATTTCACACCGTGTTGGCTGTTGGAGTTGGGTGTTGGCTGAGTTGAGTTTGTCATTTTTCTTCCTTCAGTGCATTGATGGTATTTAACAGTAACCGTTGTCCTTTATAATTACCTTTGCTACTGCAGTGTATCTTTCTCAAATTCTGGAGATATTACATAAACCAATGCAACCTATGAAATCGCAGTTCACCACAGGTAAGAATGTTAGTAATTGAGATACTTCAGAATGCCAGGGGGTATCACTATTCACTTATTACCAGCACTGGAATTATTGTTGCCATTTGGCTGGTGAGTAATCCAGTTACTGGGCTACTTGCTTCCTAGGTTTGTTTTTTTGTACCAACTGGCTTAGTTGCAGTTCCCCTGTGATCTGATGCTAAGAATTTGAGTGCAGATAGTTTATTTGGTAGATGCAGGAAGCATGGGTCAGGGAAGAAAAGTGATACAGAAAAAGGATGGCAGCAATAAAGGGTGCTTTATTAAGCTAGTTAATACCATGGATAACTGGAGCTTAATCTCACTGGGACGTTTAGGGAAATGATATAAAACATGTCTCATACACTATATTCCATGAGTTATTTTTAGAGGGCTTTTCCCCTAGGGATGTTAATTCCTTAGCACTTCTGACCCGTGTGTACACAGAGACTTGCAGTTTTGAGGAATAAAATGACAGCCCTCATGCACAGAGTTGTTAAAGCATCCTGAAAGGTCCGAGGAAATGGGCAGAGTACTGACAGCATCTGCTACAAGGAAGAAGTGAAATTAAAGTGAATTAATGTCAGACCGTGGAGCACATTGAATGCCATTCAAGGAAGAATTTAAATTTGATTATTTCTCAAGCAAGAAAGTTACACTGAAGTGACATATAGTGTAAACTGGGGAACAGAGAATGAATTGGGTAGTACAGTGGAAGGGAGAATATAACAAGATCTTCCCTCTGTTCGAGCTCGGATCGGTACCTGCTCCCAGTCCTAATACTAAATCCACTTTTAGAAAAAGGTTCACTAGATAGGATAGCATTCTGAGTGTACTACAGCAATATTTCAGATCAAAAGAGTTTCCATTCTCAAAATAATTGGGAATTTAGTAAGAACGCAGGCAAATATTCCTAAGATTAATTTTCTGTATTCCATTGTGAAGAGTCGCAGAAAATATCCCCTTCATATTTAAGTTTAAATATCTCGTTTTAGTTAAAAGCAAATTAGCTTTATTCTGGCAGAAGCAGCTGTATGTAGAGAGAAGCAACATGGTCCATGCCTGCATTCCCTAGTCTACTATACTTGTTCAGTCACCTGCATGTGCCTGTTGAATCTCATTTTGTAATTTGTCATTTCCAGTAGCGGTTTGCCAAAGACAAGGAACAGAAATTAGATGTGTATGAAAAACACAAATAATAAAGGAGGAAATACTGAGGAGCACTTTTTGGAATAATTTGAAACCCATTCAGAAACAGAAGAGTAAAAAATAATAAGATGTTTTTATACTGTAATCACGAATCTAGAAATAGCTGCATTAATTTGTCATCTCCACATAGAACACCAACAAGCAAATTCAAATTAGGCTAGCTCACCCACTCACACAAACTTTAATCCTTGCAAACCCTTGGCCACTTTTAATATTTCTGGGATTTATACTCAAAAACTCTCCTTTCCAGCTTTCCAGTGTTGAGGACCTTGTTACTGGGTCAACTGTAGATTGTCTTTCTTCTTTCTTTTGGAGGTATTCTCTACCAGTATTCACAGCTTATTGCAACAAATCCAGTGGAAAGACTTCTGTATTGTGCAGCAGACTGCCAGAGATGCTTGGGTATTTCTGTGTCCACAGTGGAAACAATTTATTTCCAGAAAACTCATCATGTGTCATGCAGTAGAGTTCTTTCTGTTGTCACCCTTGTTAAATAAAAGTGAAGAAATGTGCCAAAACATCAAGTAGTGGAAAAAATACTATGGTTTAAACTGTGATCTCTCTTACATATGTCTATGTAAAGTGAAAAACAACATCTGTGGCAATCAGTATTTACAAACCTCTAGCTTTGGGCAAAATAATATCATTATATCCCCAAGATATCACAACCCTGTTTCCAAATTTGCAAAGATTTGGAGGAATTAGACTTTTCATGTGGCTCTCTCCTGTGGTGCTTTCCTAGATCTCCAAATCCCTAGGTTGGTTTATTCCTGTATAAGACGTGAGACCTATTTAGTCTTTTCACTCTCTGGAAGAGAGGTGCCTCTAGAGGCTGGAATGACCAATCATGGCTGCCTCTTATTGCTGGCTACTTATTAGTTCAATGCCACATTATCATTCTTAGTCTATGCAAGTCCTCTCTTGCTTTATTTATTTAATCCTATTTCCTATACATATTCCTCTTCTTTTACCATAGACAATGATTCTGTTGTATTTGAGGAGAAAACCTTTAATTTGTATATGGTTTTAGACAATGTAAATTGTCTTCTGAATATGTTATTTTGGTTTTCATAAACTATAGATCTCATTTTGATCCTCACTATATTTTTTATCAGCCCTATATTTTAAAATCTGTATTTGTTGCTGGGTGTTCATTTACTCTTTTAGCACTAATTGCTGTGAATGTAGTTTTTTGCAGTTTGGTTCCATTATAGTTTACTTATCTGTAGTGATTACCTCCAACTTCCAGTTACTATAAATCATGCTATGATGAACATACTTATACTGTTTCAGTTATAGGCCTGCTGAATATTTCTCTAGGGTTTATGTATTTGTGAGTGTGTGTATAAATGTACATGTCATAATGTATATGCATACTCAATTTAACTGCCAGAAGATTGCCCTCTATAATAGCTGTAAGAGTCTACTCTCTCATCAACAATTTATAAAGCTTCTTACATCTATCTTGACAGTGCTTGAAAAGATAGAGCTTTTTCATTTTTGTCAGAGTCTTAATGAGTCTAAAATTTTATTCCAGTGCTACTTCAGTTTCTTTAAGTTTTAACAAGTTTCTGAATCTTTTTGTATACTTGTTGGTATTATCCTATGTCCTTAGGTATTTTAAAATTGGGGTTACTGGTTCTTTTAAATTATTTACTTGTAAGAATTCTTTATGTAGTCTAGATATTTTTCCTTCATAGCTCTTAACACTGCAAAAACTGTATCCAAATCTGTCATCTATCAATTTTGTTCATGGTCTCCTTTAGTGAATAGGAATTTTTGTTTTTGATGTAATCAAATTCATCCGTTTTTCACTTTATATTTTGTACCTCAGGTTATTGTTTTGTTTTTTTTTAACATCTTTATTGGAGTATAATTGCTTTACAATGGTGTGTTAGTTTCTGTTTTATAACAAAGTGAATCAGTTATACATATACATATGTTCCCATATCTCTTCCCTCTTGCGTCTCCCTCCCTCCCACCCTCCCTATCCCACCCCTGCAGGCGGTCACAAAGCACCTAGCTGATATCCCTGGGCTATGCAGCTGCTTCCCACTAGCTATCTACCTTACATTTGGTAGTGTATATATCTCCATGCCTCTCTCTCACTTTGTCACAGCTTACCCTTCCTCCTCCCCATATCCTCAAGTCCATTCTCTAGTAGGTCTGTGTCTTTATTCCTGTCTTACCCCTAGGTTCTTCATGACATTTTTTTCCTTAAATTCCATATATATGTGTTAGCATACAGTATTTGTCTTTCCCTTTCTGACTAACTTCACCCTGTATGACAGACTCTAGGTCCATCCACCTCATTACAAATAGCTCAATTTCGTTTCTTTTTATGGCTGAGTAATATTCCATTGCATATATGTGCCACATCTTCTTTATCCATTCATCCGATGATGGACACTTTGGTTATTTCCATCTCCGGGCTATTGTAAATAGAGCTGCAATGAACATTTTAGTACATGACTCTTTTTGAATTATGGTTTTCGCAGGGTATATGTGCAGTACTGGGATTGCTGGGTCATATGGTAGTTCTATTTGTAGTTTTTTAAGGAACCTCCATACTGTTCTCTACAGTGGCTGTAACAATTTACATTCCCACCAGCAGTGCAAGAGGATTCCCTTTTCTCCACACCCTCTCCAGCATTTATTGTTTCTAGATATTTTGATGATGGACATTCTGACTGGTGTGAGATGATATCTCATTGTAGTTTTGATTTCTCTAATGATTAATGATGTTGAGCATTCTTTCATGTGTTTGTTGGCAGTCTGTATATCTTCTTTGGAGAAATGTCTATTTAGGTCTTCTGCCCATTTTTGGATTGGGTTGTTTGATTTTTTGTTATTGAACTTCATGAACTGCTTATAAATGTTGGAGATTAATCCTTTGTCAGTTGCTTCATTTGCAAATATTTTCTCCCATTCTGAGGGTTGTCTTTTGGTCTTGTTTATGGTTTCCTTTGCTGTGCAAAAGCTTTGAAGTTTCATTAGGTCCCATTTGTTTATTTTTGTTTTTATTTCCATATCTCTAGGAGGTGGGTCAAAAAGTTTCTTGCTGTGATTTGTGTCATAGAGTGTCCTGCCTATGTTTTCCTCTAAGAGTTTCATAGTTTCTGGCCTTACATTTAGTTCTTTAATCCATTTTGAGTTTATTTTTGTGTATGATGTTAGGGAATGATCTAATCTCATACTTTTACATGTACCTGTCCAGTTTTCCCAGCACCACTTATTGAAGAGGCTCTCCTTTCTGCACTGTACATTCCTGCGTCCTTTATATGTGCGTGGGTTTATCTCCGGGCTTTCTATCCTGTTCCATTGATCTATCTTTCTGTTTTTGTGCCAGTACCATACTGTCTTGATTCCTGTAGCTTTGTAGTATAGTCTGAAGTCAGGGAGCCTGATTCCTCCAGCTCCGTTTTTCATTCTCAAGATTGCTTTGGCTATTCGGGGTCTTTTGTGTTTCCATACAAACTGTGAAATTTTTTGTTCTGATTCTGTGAAAAATACCAGTGGTAGTTTGATAGGGATTGCATAGATTGCTTTGGGTAGTAGAGTCATTTTCACAATGTTGATTCTTCCAATTCAAGAACATGGTATATCTCTCCATCTATTTGAATCATCTTTAATTTCTTTCATCAGTGTCTTACAATTTTCTGCATACAAGTCTTTTGTCTCCTTAGGTAGGTTTATTCCTAGATATTTTATTCTTTTTGTTGCAGTGGTAAATGGGAGTGTTTTCTTGAATTCACTTTCAGATTTTTCATCATTAGTGTATAGGAATGCCAGAGATTTCTGTGCATTAATTTTGTATCCTGCTACTTTACCAAATTCATTGATTAGCTCTAGTAGTTTTCTGGTAGCATCTTTAGGATTCTCTATGTATAGTATCATGTCATCTGCAAACAGTGACAGCTTTACTTCTTCTTTTCCGATTTGGATTCCTTTTATTTCCTTTTCTTCTCTGATTGCTGTGGCTAAAACTTCCAAAACTATGTTGAATAAGAGTGGTGAGAGTGGGCAACCTTGTCTTGTTCCTGACCTTAGTGGAAATGCTTTCAGTTTTTCGCCATTGAGGATGATGTTGGCTGTGGGCTTGTCATATACGGCCTTTATTATATTGAGGAAAGTTCCCTCTACACCTACTTTCTGCAGGGTTTTTATCATAAATGGGTGTTGAATTTTGTCAAAAGCTTTCTCTGCATCTATTGAGATGATCATATGGTTTTTCTCCTTCAATTTGTTAATATGGTTAATCACATTGATAGATTTGCGTATATTGAAGAATCCTTGCATTCCTGGAATAAACCCCACTTGATCATGGTGTATGATCCTTTTAATGTGCTGTTGGATTCTGTTTGCTAGTATTTTGTTGAGGATTTTTGCATCTATGTTCATCAGTGATATTGGCCTGTAGTTTTCTTTCTTTGTGACATCCTTGTCCACAAAGATTTATTTACACTATATATTAACTTTATAGTTTAACCTTTCACATTTAGATCAGTTGCCTTTGGGGATCAACCTTCTTATAAGGGATCACATAGAAATACAGTTTTGTTTTTTATATAGTGATCCAGTTTTTCTGTTGAATAGCCCATCTGTTGCACTTTGATTTTGTATATACTCATTACTTGATGTTTACTTCCCATGTAAACATGGTCTATCTTTAAATACTGTATTCTGTTTCAGGATCCGTTTGCTTCTTTTGTGCTAGTATTTAAGATTTATTACTCTGGAATTACAGTATATTGTAATATCAGTAGGACAAGTCATAATTCTAGGTTCTTTTTTTTTTAAATGACTTAGATATTCTTGAAATGTTATCCTTTCCTATACTTTTTAGAATAAGTTTACTAAGTTTCCTAAAAATATAGAGCTGGTATATATATTAGAATTGAATTTACATTATAGATGAATGTGGGGAAAATGGACACATTTACTGTGTTAAAGTATCCCATCAGTATTATGGATTATGGTATTCCCATCCAGGAGCATCAGATGTGTTTCCAGTTATTGAGAATTTTTTTTGAGCCCCTTACAGGAAATCAACTGGCAAAGCCAAAACATGGTTCACAGGGCCCAGTCCTAGCACTTGCAAAGCAGAAGGATACCTCTGAAGCTGAGAGACAGTAACTTAATAATAGCTCAGATAAGATTCAACAGTTTCTTAAAAGTTTGGCTGAATTTGTTTAAGTCCACATTTCTGCTCCCAAGTTAGTTGGAGCCATGTGGTTGTTGTTGTTGCTGTTGCTGTTACTTTTTTATAAGGGGCCAATTTGTTGATTTTTTTTGTAGTAAATAAGATTGTTATATTTTTATTATCAGAAGTATATAAATTTCCTAGAATTAATTAGGAAAGACTTTAATTTTTTGTGCTTGGAAACTGTATTTTTAGTAATAATTTTATGCTTACACGTGGAGTATATATTCCATTACTTGTATAAACATAAAATTATGGACAATTATAAAACTTACAAATCATGAAGAAGAAAGTAAAATTCACTGATAATCCTTTATTTGAGAAATAACCACTGTTATTTCAGTTTTTTAAGAGTTCTTTCCTCAGCTCTATGTGTCTATACTTTCTCTGTGAATATTATTATTATTATATAATACTGTTAACCACATGGGTTATATAATATTATATATGTAAAATTGTTAGATAATATATAATGTATGCATATATTTTTCAAAGTGGGAAATATAGTTAACTTATTGTTTTATATAGTTCAGTTTTTCCACTTAATATATTGTGTATATATTTTCTAAACCATTAAATGTTCTTTTCAAAGTGAATTTTAATAACTGGATGGCATTCTATCATTTCACTATTTCACAATTATTATTTAAAACTTATGATAAATTCTAGAAGTGGAATTACTTTATCAGTGGCTTAAATAACTTCTTAGAATTCTCAAATATATTGCCAAGTTTTTCATGACTGGTACCCATCAGATGCTAATATTTTTTTCTAGGAAGTCCTTTTACTCTTAACTTTTTTGGATTATTTTGTTTTAGTTGTTACCCTTATTAGCAACATGCATTTGTGTAGCAGTTCGTTTGTGTGTGGGTGTATGTGTTTTAATCATTGGAATATCCATTGTTTTGCTAAGCACTTTGATAGATTTTTGTATTTAAGATTGGAAACAGGAGATAGAGTGAACACTCTGAATAGTAAAGAGGTGAATTTGATGTGTTTGCAGAAAAGTTGGAATGAGGAGAGTGGATGCACAGCTAGTATGTGGGTTGCAGTTGCATTTTGTTTATTATAAAATCTTGAAGTCTTTATCTTTTAAAAGTGGATATTTAACAATTATTGTTTGAAAACTGACATGTGTATTTCACCTTCTGTCATGACATATTTTATACCTCCTATTTATATGCTTGTTTACAATTTTTTCTTCTCTTATGACTTTTTCCCCTGGAATTTTTTCTATATTCTACTTCACTATATTTCTAATTTCTCAGATGTGTATATTCATTGATTTTTTTCTATTAACTTATACTGTTGCATTTTACTTAAATCTTTGCTCTAAATATTAACTATTTTTAGTATATGTTAGATCCTCTCAGTATATGTAAGAGACGATACTGAGTTTGAATGTAAGCTTCTTAACTTTGGGAACCATATCTCTTTAAGTATATGTATCACTTAATTCCATTTCCTTTTAATTTTTAGCTACTTAGGAAATGTGCAGTGTTTTGCTTATTGGATTTATGAATTGTAAACTTTCATAGAAAAACGTAATATAACTAACACACACAGAGAAACATATTTTCAATGTATTTTGATAGTATATTCATATGAAAAGTATTTCATAATATTTATTGTTAACACTTTTCTGTTCTTCTTTCTCTTAAGAATATTGGGTTAATCAGAAGTATACAGGATATTTAACATCCATCTAATTATTTTTGCCTGTTACGAAGCACCTAAGTACAAAAGTACCTAAGTTCACTGGTCCCATATAATGTATTTTAGAGCTGAAAGATTTATGTTCCCAACATGACCTTAAAACTCCATGCTGTGCATCATAAGGTTTTTTATTACTATGCTAACAGCAATTTTAGGTTATTATTCTGTAGAATATAATATGTAATATCCAGGGATAGTTTTTTTTCTTGGAGTTTGCAAGGTGAATGGTTGCTAAGCATTTTTATTTAGTTAGCTTCAAATATTATTTTGCTTTTTTTCCCCTAAGAAAAGATTAATGAAACTTTTTCTAAAGGTTGTTTGAAATAACAGGGTAAGTTTATTACACTGTCTGGCTTATTGCACAGTGATGATTATGTCAGATCCTATTTAAAACCATGCAGTTCTTTTAAACAGTCTTACAGAAAGAATACATTTAAACTGTACTCTAGGTAATCAATAATTTGTGAGATTACAAATGAGGTGTAGGGGAAAATTCCCAACTTAGCCATGTGACACTTCCCTCTAACTACTACTAATTTGATATTCTAAAGTAATTTTTTAATAATCGGAAATCAGTGCCACAGAGTTATTTGAAAGAATAGTACCTGTGCTTTCACAATTTTCCCACTATATATACACTTACATTCTGTGTTTAAGAACCATTAAATACAAATATGCCACACAAAATTAGTATAACCTATCATAATTTTGTGCAAGTCAGACATTTATTTATGGCACATGTAGTTTATATCTCTAAGTCAATTAACATAGACAAATCTCAGTTTGAAGCCATTGGAGAAGCTGATGATCATTAGATATAGTTTCACATGTAGGATTCTGGTGTCAAGCAAGCTTTGACATATCAGGAACAATTCCTATGGAACTGTAGGCCTGGGTAAAGTTATAATTTTATTTGAATTGTGAAGGTCTAACATATTTTGAAAAACCATGTCAAAATACATATCTTTGTGAAGAGTTAAGCAACATTAATGGGCCAGAACATGAACTGAAACATATGTACAGAATCATCTTCTTACCTTAAAAGAATCTCTATAATTTTACACATTACATATCTGTGATTAAAAAAAGCACTCTTTTTCAGATTCCTGCATGAAGATTGTGCTTCTGCCCACATTAGCACTCCACCAAACCTTTTTTTGTCATAGCTGCCATAACTTCTCTGTTAAAAAATCTGGTAAATATTGAACTGTTCTTATTTTACAGGACCTTTCAGCAGCATTTGATATGCTTAAATACTTTCTCCTTCATTAATCGTTTTCTTTGCAATATGTACAGAGCATCACAGTCTTAGGGGTTTCTTCTCCCAATTTGCATTAACATGTACAATTTGACTGTTCATTTATTTCATACCTTATGTTTGTAAGAATTACCAATTCATAATATAATATAGTTAAATATTACAACCTTTAGTTAAAATAGAAAGGTAATCAGAGTCAAGGTTGTAGACTTTATTAGTAATTAGAGCAAAGATAGGTGATCTGACTGGATCAGTAAATAGTCCTTTTTATATTAAAGTCCTCTACTAAAGAATACCTTTTAAGCAGCTTGGGTGTTATATCACTTATTCAGTTCTCTCTCTCCTGATGCAGACACATATTCTTGATACCATTTTCCTCTCCTCCTCTCTCCATCTTGAAAACACGCACCCACACCCCCACACACCCCCACCCCCAGCTCCACACACACAGAGCACCTCTTGGTTCTCAACCTGAGTCTTTGTCCTAAGGTAAAATCTTGTGCTCTAGCATAGTGCTGGCTGAGTCATCTGATGTTTGCAGACTTCAGTTAGTTCATCTGATATTTCTGTGTTCAGCTAAGTCATTATGAAGGCTCTAAAACAGGATGATTAGTTTAGGAGGGAGCTCAAAGTTTATATATCTCTCAATAATGTGTGATATTTAGAAACCTGATGTAAGAAACAGTAGTCTCCCATGAGTGGAAGTGTTCAGAATTGTTTTAGTTAGAATTCAAGCCTTCTATTACTCATTTCCATAGTCAGCAAATATTAAGAACCTACTGTGATCCTGGCATTGTATACCCCTGGTGCTGGGGATACAATAATGGGACAAAACGAAGTCCCTGCCCTCATAGAGATTATATTCTATTTAAATGTATATTAGTTCAAAGCCTCCATATGAGCTAATAGAACCCTCCAGATACTTGTGGTGGTGATTCTTCTGTTTTCTTTGAAGACTCAAATAAGTCAATTCCCTCCTTTAAGTCAGTTTCCTCATCCATAAAACCAGGATAATATGCTTTATTATCTCTACCATATAAGAATGAAATTAAGTATGATTTGTGAGATTATTTTCACATGCTTTCTGTATTTGTGAAGTTCTGTGGAAACTAGCATGGAATTGTTGAGTATAAGACAGAACAATTAACATGAATATTTTCCATATCTTAATTGTAGAAATTCTATTCAAAGATAGTTTTTGGAATATCTTAGTTATTGGTTAAGTGAAAATCTTAACTTTTTGTACCAATTAAGGCTTACAGATATTCAGAAGATGGACTCTATTTAAGAACTTTTAATCTTCATGAATATGTGATTATTTTTTATGGGAAGAATCATTCCTTCTTAATAGAAATTATCCTTCTTGCTATATTTTGGTCCTGTTACTAGGACAAATGAACCAAAAGTAATAAATTTATTTATAAAACTTAGTCTTAGTTGTCTTCCAGATAGCTATGCCATTGAGTTCTTACTTTTTTAATAAATATCTTTGTAGTGCTAATAAAAATGTTTTATGTTTACCCAAAGTGAAATAGAAATGTATATGCGCATGATGCATTTTGCTTCTTGTTTTATTCTCTTGTTTTAGTCTGAAACTATTTATCATTTAAATGCAGAGCCTTCATTTTTCTGCTGCAAAACAGATTTATGTTATTAACTACATGCCTAGCAGCAGAATTCAGGGCACTAATTTTCTAAGTTTATGTCAGTATATTGACTCAAAGTGAATATTTAAGTGGTTCTGAGGAAAATATCACATTAGAATAAGAAGGCCTCTATAACAAGCTTTCTTTTGGAAAGCTTATTAGATGCTTATGATTTAAAAATTAAGTCATTACAGCTTACATAATGAGATGCCTATGTACATTCAACCACTTTAGTTTATTTAGATTACGCAAGATAAGAGGTAGAATGTTTGGAACAAATCAGATGTTTGTCATTTTACCAAATGAAGACTTCTTTTCATTCTCACCTCTTCTATTTCTTTATCATTCTTAGAATGAAGTTGGAGATTTTCGTCCCCTGCATTGCTCCCTTTCTCATTTAAATTTAGTTTAATCTTGAGGAATAATTAGTTATAGCCACATACTACAAAACCCTTGGTAACAAGTTATACAGGGAACCTAATTAGAAATTATAGATTTCCCATGATTTTGTTGTTCTTTCTTCGTTTCATTTAAATCTATCTTTAGATTATCTTTTACTTTTGGAAAAATATCTGGGTAATTATAGGCTATTTCATTATTTTATTAATTAGTCATCTACCAGTGTAATACTAGCTAATTTTAAGTCATTTGTTCTTTTGGATTCTATATCTTTGCAATGATCTTTTGTAATATTCTATTTCCTTTTCATATTTCCTTTTATATATTTATCATAACCACATTTTGAAGAAATAAGTCAAGAAAAAATATTTTTTTTTGCCACATAGTTATTTCCCTTTTAGCTGATAGCTGGCATCTGTTACAAATAGAGGCAGAAATAAATTTAAGTTACTAATTTTAAAATTAGAGTGCATGTGATTTTTAAAAAGGCAGACAGAAGAAATGGAAGAGAGGAAAGTGGTTCTACATACATATAAGTAAGTACTTACTCATTTAGGAATCACAGGTAAAGGTATAAACCAAATTTATTTTTTTTTAGCTGTCTCTTTCTTCACTGTTCTTAGGATGCTTCCTTCCCTAGTCCCTACTGTCAGGATATTTAATATTGGTTTTTAATGATTTTTTTTTTTTTTTTTCCTTAAACCAGATCAGCCCTGCAGCTGTTCAGGGTCCTAATGGATCTAGGGTGTGATTTTTTTTCCCCTCCCTTTTCTGTCTGTAGGTAAAGAGGTAAGCATTTTAGTATGAAGTTAATTTCTCTCTTCCTTTGTTAAAATTTTCTTGAGCTATAGCCTTTGAGTAAGTTGTCACTGGTATTTAAAAATGTAATTATTTTTCCAACAGCCCTTTCTATGCTGAGAAATAGACTACCTGCTTTTATTTTAAAGTTAATTTTTTAAATAAACATTTATATTCCTTTTGAATTCTAAAAATTTTCAGAAGGAAGAAGGTGTAAATATGAGAGATTCACGTTAGAATTTTGGTTGTTTAGGTCAGTTTACCAGCAAATTCAAATTATCTGAATATTCTTGCCTAGGAAGGCTATTTGATTGCCTTATTTTGTTTTCTGAAAAAAGAACGCAGTCTGACTCCACAGTGACTGCCCTTTGCTTTAGGAATTAATTTCCTTGTTCTAACTTTCTGTGTCCAAAAGGAATCCACCTTTTAGTCTAGTTTATTTACCTTGCTATACAAAGAAAAACTCACTCTGTGTAGATGGGGATGGGTTTTTAGAGAACCCTCAGGCATGAATGGATTAAGTACTGTTCATAGCTTTTTACATTACCTATCACTTCTAATAAAGATTCATTTAAATGGAACTGCCCAAGAGATTTATCAGTGGAGAAATAGTCTTAGGTGATGTACAACACTAAGCTGTATGCGCAGACTTCTGAAACTTCAGCCATATACCAAGTTTTTTCCAGGGGGTTAAAGTCCTGCCTCTAATTAAGACAAACACATGTATAACTTACTCTCCAGTTTGAAATGTGTACATACACCTAGTAATTTTAGAAGTTGGATGATGAAATAATCAAACCTGTCATTAGGTCTGCTGTTAAGTTGGTCAATTCTGTCAGCTATTTGCTTTTTTTTTTTTTTAACATCTTCATTGGAGTATAATTGCTTTACAATGGTGTGTTAGTTTCTGCTTTATAACAAAGTGAATCAACTATACATGTACATATATCCCCATACATCCTCCTTCTTGCTTCTCCTGCCAAGCCTCCCTATCCCACCCCTCTATGTGGTTAAGAAGCACCGAGCAGATCCCCCTGTGCTATGCAGCTGCTTCCCACTAGCTATCTATTTTGACATTTGGTAGTGTATTTAGGTCCATGCCACTCTCACACTTTGTCCCAGCTTACCCTTCCCTCTCCCCGTGTCCTCAAGTCCATTGCCTACATCTGCGTCTTTATTCCTTTCCTGCCCCTGGATTCATCAGAACCATTTCTTTTTTTTAATTCCATATATATGTATTAGCATACGGTATTTGTTTTTCTCTTTCTGACTTACTTGACTCTGTATGACAGTCTCTAGGTCCATCCATTTCAATACAAATAACTCAATATCGTTTCTTTTTATGGCTGAGTAATATTGCATTGTATATATGTGCCACATCTTCTTTATCCATTCATCTGTTGACGGACACTTAGGTTGCTACCATGTCCTGGCTGTCGTAAATAGAGCTGCAATGAACATTGTGGTACATGACTTCTTTTGAATTATGGTTTTCTCAGGGTATAGGCCCAGTAGTGGGACTGTAGGGTCTTATGGAAGTACAATTTTTAGCTTTTTGATGAGCCTCCATACTGTTCTCCCTAGTGGCTGTATCAGTTTACATTCCCACCAACAGTGCAAGAGTGTTCCCTTTTCTCCACACCCTCTCCAGCATTTATTGTTTGCAGATTTTTTGAGGATGGCCATTCTGACACGTGTGAGGTGATACCTCATTGTAGTTTTGATTTGCATTTCTCTAATGATTAATGATGTAGAGCACTCTTTCATGTGTTTGTTGGCAATCTGTATATCTTCTTTGGAGAAATGTCTGTTTAGGTCTTCTGCCCATTTTTGGATTGGGTTGTTTGTATTTTTTGATATTGAGCTGCATGAGCTGCTTGTAAATTTTGGAGATTAATCCTTTGTCAGTTGCTTTGTTTGCAAATATTTTCTCCCATTCTGAGGGTTGTCTTTTCATCTTGTTTATGCTTTCCTTTGTGATATAAAAGCATTTAAGTTTCATTAGGTCCCATTTGTTTATATTTGTTTTTATTTCCCTTTCTCTAGGAGGTGGGTCAAAAAGGATCTTGCTGTGATTTATGTCATGGAGTGTTCGGGGAATGTTTTTCTCTAAGAGTTTTATAGTGTCTGGCCTTAGGATTTAGGTCTTAAATCCATTTCGAGTTTATTTTTGTGTATGGTGTATGTGATGTTTTGTTAAACCTCACAAATGGTGTTTAATCAATTTTCAGTTTATTTTCTGTATATGTATTTTTGTGTATGAGTGTTCTATTTTCATTCTTTTACATGTAGCTGTCCAGTTTTTCCAGCACCACTTACTGAAGGGGCTGCCATTTCTCCATTGTACATCCTTGCCTCCTTTATCAAAGATAAGGTGACCATATGTGCGTGTGTTTACCTCTGAGCTTTCTATACTGTTCCATTGATCTATATTTCTGTTTTTGTGCCAGTACCATACTGTCTTGATTACTATAGCTTTATAGTATAGTCTGAAGTCAGGGAGTCTCATTCCTCCAGCTCCGTTTTTCTTTCTCAAGATTGCTGTGGCTATTCGGGGTCTTTTGTGTTTCCATACAAATTGTGAAATTTTTTGTTCTGATTCTGTGAAAAATGCCATTAGTAGTTTGATAGCGATTGCATTGAATGTGTAGATTGCTTTGGGTAGTATAGTCTTTTACACAATGTTCATTCTTCCAATCCAAGAACATGGTATATCTGTCCCTCTGTTTGTATCATTTTAAATTTCTTTCATCAGTGTCTTACAGTTTTCTGCTTTCAGGTTTTTTATCTCCTTAGGTAGGTTTATTCCTAGGTATTTTATTCTTTTTGTTGCAGTGGTAAATGGGAGTGTTTTCTTAATTTCTCTTTTAGGTTTTGCATTATTACTGTATAGGAATGCAAGAGATTTCTGTGCATTAATTTTGTATCCTGCCACTTCACCAAATTCATTGATTAGCTGTAGTAGTTTTCTGGTAGCATCTTTAGGATTCTCTATGTATAGTATCATGTCATCTGCAAACAGTGACAGCTCTACTTCTTCTTTCCGATTTGGATTCCTTTTATTTCTTTTTCTTCTTTGATTGCTGTGGCTAAAACTTACAAAACTATGTTGAATAATACTGGTGAGAGTGGGCAACCGTGTCTTGTTCCTCATCCTAGTGGAAATGCTTTCAGTTTTTCACCATTGAGAATAATGTTGGCTGTGGGTTTGTCATATATGACCTTTATTATGTTGAGGTAAGTTCCCTCTGTGCCTCCTTTCTGGAGGGTTTTCATCACAAATGGGTGTTGAATTTTTTTTTTTTTTTTTTTTTTTCTTGCGTTATGCGGGCCTCTCACTGTTGTGGCCTCTCCCATTTGCGGAGCACAGGCTCCGGACGCGCAGGCTCAGCGGCCATGGCTCACGGGCCCAGCCGCTCCGCGGCATGTGGGATCCTCCCGAAACGGGGCACGAACCCGCGTCTCCTGCATCGGCAGGCGGACTCTCAAGCACTGCGCCACCAGGGAAGCCCCGGGTGTTGAATTTTAATAAAAACTTTTTCTGCATCTACTGAGATGATCATATGGTTTTTCTCCTTCAGTCTGTTAATATGATTTATCACATTGATTTGCATATATTGAAGAATCCTTGCATCTCTGGGATAAACCCCACTTGATCATGGTGTATGATACTTTTAATGTGTTGTTAGATTCTCTTTGCTAGTGTTCTGTTGAGGATTTTTGCATCTATGTTCATCAGTGATATTGGCCCGTAGTTTTCTTTTTTTGTGGCATCTTTGTCTGCTTTTCATATCAGGGTGATGGTGGCCTCATAGTACGAGTTTGGAAGTGTTCCTCCCTCTGCTATATTTTGGAAGAGTTTGAGAAGGATAGGTCTTAGCTCTTCTGTAAGTGCTTGATAGGATTTGCCTGTGAAGCCATCTGGTCCTGGGCTTTTGTTTGTTGGAAGATTTTTAATCACAGTTTCAATTTCAGTGCTTGTGATTGGTCTGTTTATATTTTCTATTTCTTCGTGGTTCAGTCTCAGAAGGTTGTACTTTTCTAAGAATTTGTCCAGTTCTTCCAGGTTGTCCATTTGGTTGGCACATAGTTGCTTGTAGTAATCTGTCGTGATCCTTTGTATTTCTGCAGTGTCAGTTGTTACTTCTCTGTTTTCATTTCTAATTCTGTTGACCTGAGCCTTCTCCCTTTTTTTCTTGATGAGTCTGGCTAATGGTTTATCAATTTTGTTTATATTATCAAAGAACCAGTTTCTAGTTTTAATGAACTTTGCCATCCTTTCCTTCATTTCTTTTTCATTTCTTTCTGATCTGATCTTTATGATTTCTTTCCTTCTTCCAACTGTGGGATTTTTTTTTTTTCTTCTTTCTCTGCTTGATTTATGTGTAAGGTTAGGTTGTTTATTTGAGATGTTTCTTGTTTCTCGAGGTAGGATTGTATTGCTATAAACTTCCGTCTTAGAACTGCTTTTGCTGCATCCCATAGGTTTTGGGTTGTCGTGTTTTCATTGTCATTTGTTTCTAGGTATTTTTTGATTTCCTATTTGATTTCTTCTGTGATCTCTTGGTTATTCAGTAGTGTATTATTTAGCCTCCATGTGTTTGTATGTATTTTTTACAGATTTTTTTCCTGTAATTGATATCTAGTCTCATAGCATTGTAGTCGGAAAAGATACTTGATACGATTTCAGTTTTCTTAAGTTTACCAAGGCTTGATTTGTGACCTAAGATATGATCTATCCTGGAGAATGTCCCATGAGCACTTGAGTGGAAAGTGCAATGTGCTGTTTTTGGATGGAATGTCCTATAAATATCAATTAAGTCCATCTTGTTTAGTGTGTCATTTAAAGCTTGTGTTTCCTTATTTATTTTCATTTTGGATGAACTGTCCATTGGTGTAAGTGGGGTGTTAAAGTCCCCCACTTACTGTGTTACTGTCTATTTCCCCTTTTATGGCTGTTAGTATTTGCCTTATATATTGAGTTGCTCCTATGGTGGGTGCATAAGTATTTACAATTGTTATATCTTCTTCTTGGATTAATCCCTTTATCATTGTGTAGTACCTTTCTTTGTCTCTTGTAATAGTCTTTATTTTGAAGTCTATTTTGTCTGATATGAGAATTGCTACTTTAGCTTTCTTTTGATTTCCATTTGCATGGAATATGTTTTTCCATCTCCTCACTTTCAGTCTGTATGTGTCCCTAAGTCTGAAGTGGATCTCCTGTAGACAGCATATATACAGGTCTTGTTTTTGTATCATTTCAGCTGGTCTTTGTCTTTTGGTTGGAGCATTTAATCCTTTTACATTTAAGGTAGCTGTCGAAAAGTATGTTCCTATTACCATTTTCTTAATTGTTTTGTGTTTGTTATTGTAAGTCTTTTCCTTCTCTTGTGTTTGCTGCCTAGAGAAGTTCCTTTAGCATTTTTTGCAGAGCTGGTTTGATGGTGCTGAATTCTCTTAGCTTTTGCTAGTCTGTAAAGGTTTTAATTTCTCCATCAAATCTGAATCAGATCCTTGCTGGGTAGAGTAATCTTGGTTGTAGGTTTTTCCATTTCATCACTTTAAATATGTCTTGCCACTCCCTTCTGGGTTGCTGAGTTTCGTCTGAAAAATCAGCTGTTAACCTTATGGGGATTCCCTTGTATGTTAATTGTTGCTTTTTCCTTGCTGCTTTTAATATTTTTTCTTGGTTTTTAATTTCTGATAATTTGATTAATATGTGTTGTCTGTGTTTCTCCTAGGGTTTATCCTGTATGGAAGTCTTTGCGCTTCCTGGACTTGATTAACTACTTCCTTACTCATATTAGGGAAGTTTTCAACTATAATCTCTTCATATATTTTCTCAGTCCCTTTTTTTTTCTCTATTCTTCTGGGACCCCTATAATTGGAATGTTGTTGCATTTAATGTTGTCCAGGAGGTCTCTGAGATTTTCGTAAATTCTTTTGATTCTTTTTTCTTTATGCTGCTCTTTGGTAATTATTTCCAATATTGTATCTTCCAGGTCACTTATCCGTTCTTCTGCCTCAGTTATTCTGCTGTTGATTCCTTCTAGAGAATTTTTAATTTTATTTATTGTGTTGTTCATCATTTTTTGTTTGCTCTTTTGTTCTTCTATGTCCTTGTTAAATGTTTCTTGTATTTTCTCCATTCTATTTCCAAGATTTTGGATCATCTTTACTATCATTACTCTGAATTCTTTTTCAGGTGGACTGCCTATTTCCTCTTCATTTGATTGGTCTGGTGGGTTTTTACCTTGCTCATTCATCTCCTTCATCTGCTGTGTATTTCTCTGTCTTCTCATTTTGCTTAACTTACTGTGTTTGGTGTCCTTTTCGCAGGCTACAGGTTCGTAGTTCCTGTTGTTTTTGGTGTCTGCCCCCAGTGGCTAAGGTTGGTTCAGTGGGCTCTGTAGGCTGCCTGGTGGATGGGACTGGTGCCTGTGTTCTGGTGGATGAGACTGGATCTTGTCTTTCTGGGGGGCACGACCACGTCCAGTGGTTTGTTTGGGGGTGTCTGTGAACTTATTATGATTTTAGGCAGCCTTTCTGCTAATGGGTGGGTTTGTGTTCCTGTTTTGCTAGTTGTTTGGCATAGGGTGTCCAGCACTGTAGCTTGCTGGTCGTTGAGTGGAACTGCTTCTTAGCATTGAGATGGAGATCTCTGGGAGAGTTTTCCCCATTTGATATTGCATGTGGCTGTGAGGTCTCTGGTGGATCAATGTCCTGAACTCAGCTCTCCCACCTCAGGGGCTCAGGCCTCACACCTAGCCAGAGCACCAAGACCTGTCAGCCCCTTGGATCAGAAGAAAAGGGAGAAAAAAAAGAAAGAAAGAAAGAAAGAAAAATAAATAAAATAAAATAACATAATTAAAATATAAAACAGTTATTAAAAATAAAAAAATTAAAAAGTAATAAAAAAAAGAGAAAGAAGGAAGAGAGCAACCAAACCAAAAACAGAGCCACCAGTGATAACAAGTGCTAAAAACTATATTAAAAAAAAAAAAAGACAGAACCCCAGGACAAATGGCAAAAATAAAGCTATACAGACAAAATCACACAAAGAAGCATACACATACATACTCACAAAAAGAGATAAAGGAAAAAAATATATACATTATAAAAATAAAAGGAAGAGAGCAACCAAATCAATAAACAAATCTACCAATGATAATAAATACTAAACTAAGATAAACATAAAACCAGAAACAAATGGGACACAGAAAGTAAACCCCAAGTCTACTGTTGCTCCCAAATCCACCATCTCAATTTTTGGATGATTCGTTGTCTATTCAGGTGTTCCACAGATGCAGGGTACATCAAGTTGACTGTAGAGATTTTATCTGCTGCTCCTGAGGCTGCTGGGAGAAGTTTCCCTTTCTCTTCTTCGTTCGCCCAGCTCCGGGGGTTCAGCTTGGGATTTGCCCCTGCCCCTGAGTGTAGGTCACCTCAGGGTGTCTTTTGGGGAGTCTGAGGTCTACTGCCAGCATTCAGTAGAGTTCTGTAGGAGTTGTTCCACATGTGGACGTGGTTTTGATGTATTTGTGGGGAAGAAGGTGATCTCCACGTCTTACTCCTCCGCCATCTTGAAGGCCCCCCCCCAGCTATTTGCTTTTACAAAATAGGGACTAAACTCAAAATATTCCAACTCTTCCATCTCATTATTGTTTATTATAATTTTTTATATTTTCATATGACTTAAAATACCAATATATAAAACAATTCACTGTTGTATAGTATAGAAAAAACTCAGTAAAACAAAACTTACATACATGTGTTGAAAGGTAAACAGAGGCATATTAAAATTTCTAAGAATTTATTTGCGCTAATGAAGCCACATTCTTTCTTGGATGAGTCTCATATCCAATCACACCTCAGATTGGGACTTGAACCCATGATCCCTGACTTAGGAGGGGACTCAAACCCACGTCTTTTAAGTGAAACTGCTCACCTGGTATCAGGACTTACTGAAGCTCAGGTTCTTTTGTCTCGTCACAGAAGGAATTCAGGGTGAGGCAAAATGATAGGCAAAGAGTGAGTTTATTAGCATAGGAAGCTTGTGAGAGATACAGGTGGACAGGCAAGGGAGTGCAGCCCTGAGAGCAAAGAGGGCTACATTTTTATAATCAAAGAAAAAGTGGGCAGTGGGGAAAACCACCTTCTTCATCATTCTTCGGTAGATGTCAAGGCTTACATCATTAGTTCCTCCTTTGACCCTATGTGGTTTAGCTGGGACTGTCATGGTGCTATTGAAATCATATGTATTTTAGCAGAAAGGTGATAACATATGCTAAAAAATGGTTATTCATCTCAGGTTTTGGTATAATGTCCCCTTTCATCTAGTTTCTTTCCACTTTCCCCTATATTCCATGTTGGCTACATGCAGAAATGCTCTTCTTCAAGGACCATTAACTCCCTGGCTTCATGTAACAATATTCAGACCCCATATCTATTGTCTTGTGTTTTAACTGTCAGGACTTGTGGCTTGAGTGTGCCTGGAAGTTGAATGCACCTGGTCTTCCTTCAAGATAGATTGAATTCTTTTCTTGAGTGGTCATTAGCTTACAACAGTTTCCCAAACTCCCTTAAAATTTCCTTTCTGTCTTCAAACTAATTTCTCTAACTAATTATTTTTAAACTAATTATTCTACTCTATCCCTATCACTAACATTGATTTGAATCAGGCAGCATCAAACCAAAAGTGGTTAGGGTCACTCTGCCAACAAGAGCTAGGGGAAAGATATTTTTTATACAGCAGACATAGAAACAAAGCATGGAAATTATTTTATTGGCTGTAGCTTAAGTGGGTACCTCATTTAAGTGGGAAAGGCTAGATGGCTGTTTGTGATTGGTTGTTCTTAGGTTTTTATTTCCTAACCTTGGAGCATTTATAGGAATTTATTATAGCTTAGGTTTGGGTTTGCTTACACAAGCTGCCAAGGCATTAGAGCCACCTCAGTCTAATAGCCTCCTTGTTTAATTACTTTAATACATGCTTCTGCAGGGTAGAGTATCTTGTGAACTGTATCTGCTTTTATGGCTGGATAAGTAGAACAGAGAACTTCTTCTATTAGTTATTTTATGAGTCTGTTTCTTTGGATCAAGGAGAGGATTACATGTGATGAATAGAAAAGCTCTGTCTCTTGGAGTGTCTTGCTCAATGAAAGCTTTTGATTAAGCAAGAATCAGTTGTCTTCCAAAGGGTTGGCAGGAAGAATGTGTCATGAACCATATAGCTGTTTGTTCTAAGAATGTACATGCTGGATAATGGTATGGTAAAGTCACTGTGGCCACAGGAGGAAACAAGAATTACACTTGGAAAGGAGAAGTCTATTATACGCACAGGATCCAGGAAGGAGGTCATCAAGGCCATGCAGGGCCACAGGGGAAGCAATTGGTTTTGGTCAAGTGACAGAAGACAGGAGTGAGGAGAAAGTCTGAGCCAGAGCCTTTATTGGGGTTTCTGTGGGAAATGCAAGGCAGGGCCCAGTAAACAGCTTAGGATTGGCTAGTTTGAATAATTCCTTCAGGCTTTGGGCTATAGGGTTGGTCTCTAGTTGCCTGGTACCTGCCCCTGGATTTAAGACAGAAGAAATACTGGCTTGGTGTGTGAAAGTTAGGTAAGGAAGTAGTTGGGCCTATAGACTCTGGTTTGGTTAGTTTGCCTATGAAAGATATGCTCTAGGCCCAGAGCCTTTTGGTATCTCTAAGAATTAGCTAGCCCTGGGAGAGACAATCTCCCCTACGCCAACAAGTCACCAGTAAAACATCATGAAATACAGAAAATGAAGTTTAGAAGGCCTGGTTCTAGTCCTTGGCCCATGCAATTCCTGGGTATTGAATTCCTTATCAGTAATGTGAAAATGAAAATATCTGTCTCACTTTATTGGACTGATGAGGACCAAATAAGTTAACATTTGTGAAAACGCTTTGATGGTATAAATTCAGGATACAAATAGTTGCCCTCAGGAATCATTATATCCAAGGTGCCCTTGAAGTTTACAAAAGAAAGAACCCTTTGGTGTACAACTGATTCTTGTTTAACCAAACCGTGTACATCTAAATATTTCACAACTGCAGAATAAATATGTTTGTTTTTGTTTTAAATAGGGGCGAAAACTTTTACCCACTAAATATATGTAGTACAGGGCTGTGCTGCCAAAAATTATATGCATATAGATTAGTATTATACATTATTTTTCTATACACTCTTCTCCCTCTGCCTTATTGAATCTTGTAATTCTTTAGGGTTAAAGCCCAGTCTCTCCATCTTGGCCAAACCTGCCAAACCACCCTCATTCACAAGTATTGCTGTCCTTTGGACACTTACTCTATTTACTATATATACTGTTTATTTGTTTCTTATATTCAATTCTGTGCTGTCAATTACGTATTCATAATTTATTATCTTAAAATATTATAATAAGTCCAGTAAGAGCAAGCAATTCTTGTGTCTAATTTCTTCATTCCTCATATGGAATTTAATATATACTGTAAACTCACTAAATATTGTTTATTGCTTATTAACACATGATCTGTAGGATCAATGGAGGACTTTAGGAGGCAAAAGAGTTTTGAGGCAAATGTTTATATTACCCAATAATGAAGCAGAACATAAACGTTTTTTATAATATTTAACTCTCTTTGATATTAAAGAGTAATTATAGTACCTTACACACCAAATCGGATTTTTTAACCTTTTTTTAAATTGAAGTATACTTAATTTACAGTGTTTTACAGCAAAGTGATTCTGTTATGTATATAATATACATATGTTTATATATGTATATATATATTCTTTTTCAGACTCTTTTCCATTGTAGGTTATTATAAGATATTGAATATAGTTCCCTGTGCTGTACAGTATGTTATTGTTGTTTATATATTTTATATATAGTAGTGTGTATCTGTTAATCCCAGACTCCTAATTTATCCCTCCTCTGCCCAACTTTCCCCTTTGGTAACCATAAGTTTGTTTTCTATGTCTGTGAGTCTGTTTCTATTTTGTAAATAAGTTCATTTGTATCATTTTTTTTTTAGATTCCACAAATAAATGGTATCATATGATATTTGTCTTTCTCTGTTTGACTTACTTCACTTACTATGATAATCTCTAGGTCCATCTATGTTGCTGCAGATGGCATTATTTCATTCTTTTTTATAGCAGAGCAATATTCCAGTATATATATGTGCCACAACTTCTTGATCCATTCCTCTGTCAGTGGACATTTAGGTTGCTTCCATGTATTGGCTATTGTAAACAGCAGACATAGTTTCCATGTCTGCTATGAATATTGGGGTGCATGTATCTTTTCCAACTAGAGTTTTCTCTGATATGCCTAGGAGGGGGATTGTAGGATCATTTGATAATTCTATTTTTAGTCTTTTAAGAAGCCTCGATACTGTCCTCCATAGTGGCTGTACAAATTTACATTCCCACCAACAGGGTAGGAGGGTTCCCTTTTCTCCACACCCTCTCCAGCATTTATTATTTGTAGACATTTTAATGATGACCATACTGACCGAAGTGAGGTGATACCTCATTGTAGTTTTGATTTGCATTTCTCTAATAATTAGCGATATTGCGCATCTTTTCATGTGCCTGTTGGCCATCTGTATGTATTCTTTGGAGAAATGTCTGTTTAGTCTTCTGCCCATTTTTTGATTGGATTGTTTAATTTTTTGATATTAAGCTGTTGGTATATTTTGGAAATTGAGCCATTGTCAATAGCATCGTTTGCAGATTTTCTCCCAGTCTGTAGGCAGTCTTTTTGTTTTGTTTGTGGTTTCCTTTGCTATGCAAAGGTTTTAAGTTTAATTAGGTCCTATTTGGTATTTTTGGTTTTTATTTTCATCACTTTAGGAGGTGGATCCAAAAAAATATTTCTGCAATTTATGTCAAAGAGTGTTCTGACTATGTTTTCCTCTAGGAGTTTTACAGTATCCAGTCTTTCATTTATGTCTTTAATCCATTTTGAGTTTATTTTTGTATATGGTGTTAGAGAATCTCTAATTTCATTCTTTTACATGTAGCTGTCCAGTTTTCCCAGGACCACTTATTGAAGAGACTGTCTTTTTTCCATTGTATATTCTTGCCTCCTTTATCACAGATTAATTGACCATAAGTGTCTGGGTTTATTTCTGGGCTTTTTATCCTGTTCCATTGATCTATATTTCTGTTTTTGTGCCAGTACCATGCTGTTTTAATTACTTTGTAGTAGCTTTGTAGTAAAGTCTAAAGTCAAGGAGCATGACTCTTCCAACTTTGTTCTTCTTTCTCAAGATTGTTTTGGCTATTTGGGGTCTATTTTGTTTCCATACAAATTTAAACATTTTTGTTCTAGTTCTGTGAAAAATGCCATTGGTAATGTGATAGGGATTATATTGAATCTGTAGATTGCCGGGGGTAGTATGGTCATTTTAACAACATTGATTCTTCTAATCCAAGAACGTGGTATATCTTTCCATCTGTTTCTGTTGTCTTCAATTTCTTTCATCAGTGTTTTATAGTTTTCAGAGTACTGGTCTTTTGCCTCCTTAGGTAGGTTTATTCCTAGATATTTTATTCTGTTTGATGTGATGGTAAATGGGATTGTTTCATTAATTTCTCTTTCTGATATTTTATTGTTAGTGTATAGAAATACAACAGATTTCTGTGTATTAATTTTGTATCCTGAAACTTAACTGAATTCATTGATTAGCTCTAATAGTTTTCTGGTAGTGTCTTTAGGATTTTCTATGTATAGAATCATGTCATCTGCAAATATTGACAGTTTTACTTCTTCTTTTCCCATTTGGATTCCTTTTATTTCTTTTTCTTCTCTGATTGCTGTGGCTTGGACTTCCAAAACTACATTGAATAAAAGTGGTGAGAGTGGGAATCTTTGTCTTCTTCCTGATCTTAGAGGAAATGCTTTCAACTTTTCACCATTGAGTATGATATTAGCTGTGGGTTTGACATGTATGGCCTTTATTATGAAGAAATAGGTTCCCTCTATGCCCACTTTCTGAAGAGCTTTTACCAAAAATGGATGTTGAATTTTATCAAAAGCTTTTTCTGCATCTATAGATGATCATACATTTTAAAATATTTATTTATTTATTTATTTGGCTGCACTGGGTCTTAGTTGTGGCATGTGGGATCTTCATTGCCATGTGCAAGATCTTTGTTGTGGTGTGCAGGATCTTCAGTTGCAGCATGCAGGATTTTTTTTTTTTAAGCTTGTGGGATCTTAAGTTGTGTCATGTGAACTCTTGGTTGTGGCATGTGGGATCTAGTTCCCTGACCAGGGATCGAACCTGGGCCCCCTGCATCAGGAGCCTGGAGTTGTAGCCACTGGACCACCAGGGAAGTCCCAAGATGATCATATGGTTTTTATCCTTCAATTTGTTAATGTGGTGTATCACATTGATTGATTTGTGGATATTAAAAAATTCTTGCATCCTGGGATAAATCCCACTTAATCATGTTATATGATCCTTTTAATGTATTGTTCGATTTGGTGTGCTAGTATTTTGTTGAAGATTTTTACATCTGTGTTTATCAGTGGTATTGGCCTGTAATTCTCTTTTTTTGTGATAACTTTGTCTGGTTTTGGTGTCAGGGTGATGGTGGCCTCATAGAATGAGTTCAGAAGTATTCCTTCCTCTGCAGTTTTTTGGAATATTTTCAGAAGGATAGGTGTTAACTCTTTTCTAAATGTTTGGTAAAATTCACCTGTGAAGCCATTTGGTCCTGGACTTTTGTTTATTGGGAGTTTTAAAATTACTGATTCAATTTCAGTATTGGTAATTATTCTGTTCATATTTTCTATTACTTCCTGGTTTGGTCTTGGGAGATTGTACCTTTCTTTAGACTTGGGAATGGAAGACGTTACACTATTCCTAGAGCTTTAGATGGCCATCCCCATTCATTTCTCTAGCTACAACCTTCTTTGTGAAGCAATGACCTTGAGCAATAAGGTAATATGCTACTTAGATCCTATGCTTTCCTTCTATACCACACGGTAGGTAAGACCCCTGAATTCCCTGCTCAGATGGCTTCAAATCTCCTTTCAAGAACTTTAAGGCTTCTTGTTGGGGGTCCATCCTCCAAAGGGTGAACTGTGCTACTGGTATACTCAACCTAGGTTGAATAGAGGACCAGAGTTGGCATCTTTTTGTAGCAGAGGAGGGACACAGCTGGGACATGAAGACTGGGATGCTCATATATGTGCTTGTGTGAAGTCCTTCATGGTATGGGATTTACCTAGCATCAGGGAAGAAATAGAAATGGGGTTGACTAAGGTTAGGGGTTGGCTCTGGATGGACTACCACATGCTGGCATGAAATTCTGAGAAGTCCAAATATTTTAAATTTGAACCTGGCCTTCCAGTATCTTTCTAAAGTAGGCAAATGGAACAAAATTAGTTTAATCTTCTTTGAAGAATGATTTATCATTTAAAAATATTTAGACATTTGGTATGTGAGCCCTATACTTCCATTCTTTCCTTGGACCCCACATTTTTAGAGGCTCTATTTATTTTAATACTTGGAAATTGTAACTAAAAGTTATGTAACTGTATAAATACAAATATAACTTTGTGTAAATGCAGTGTTTTCAAAGGATACATTATGATTTAAATATGATAGCATTTCTATATCTACTAATGACAATATATTTTTAGTAAATTTCCTAGCCTTTTAGATCTTATAGCAATCTTGAATTTATTTATACTCTTATTTTAGTGAATCATATTCAAATTTAAAAATCTAATTTAAATTGCTTTCAGTATTCTTGGATAAGATTAAATTTTGCATTTGATCCCTTTTGGCTATTTTGGTATCTGAATCTCATTCTGATTTCTTTCTTCCCTTTTTTTTTTTTTTTCTGATTACGAGAGAAGAAACACTATTGTTTCTCAAACATCATTAATTTAACATAGAAAATAATTTACCATTTTGTTAAACATCCTTATGTAGTGCTTTGAAAAGAACCACATTTCTCATTATTTGCATGTATTTTGTTATTTCCTTATCTCTTGGTTCAGATTAGTCCTGATTCAGTGTATGCATGTCATATTCTTCTCATTCCTGATCTTTCTTTCCATCTAAACATTTTTTCCAAACCCAACTTATTTTTAAATAAAGATATGTAATGATTTCAGAACTTTTTTTTCTTTCACAGATGTAATTTTTCACATTTATTTAATCTCATATTTTAGGAGAATTGATTGTTTGATGAGAGTGGTTAATACTTTTTATTAATATGAAGAGATATAGTCTGAAGATGTTAAAATTTAATTATTCAAACAGAATTTATTGACAGTATATCTCTATACTCCTATATGGGAGAGTAGAGGATGCAGTGTAGACAATAGTAATTACATGAATTCCCTGAGGAATAAAATCAATTCTGATTAGAAATTTATCTGAAATAAGAATAATCACTGGATAAGTATCTTAGAGGCTCTCCAATGGGAAAAATGCTTAGAATTTTGAACACTTATTTTGACAATTCTCAGATTTTATTAGTTGTATCTTGTCTTACTATTTATATTCTGAATGGTTAGCTTACCATTTTAAATGAGCTGTGATAGTTCTGGTTTGCCTTTAAATTCATGTGTAAGAGTCATATAAGACCTATAATATGTTAGGATGAAAGGTATTTACATGGGTAATTTTATGTGCCTCTGTGAGATTTTTGGATCACCCCTGATAAACAGTGGGTGTGTTTTGTAAAATTGTATCCACAGTTCTAAAGGAACTCATTGTTTCTTCTGGAAAATACCTTCTGAATTTCAAGCAAGCAACTTACAAATGAAATTTTAGATACAGAATTGTTTTTAAGTTTGCTTGATGGATAATATAAGTTGTTTATTTGTGGAAATTTAAAGTAGATAATTGAAAGTATTAGTGTTTCAACAATCCAGTAGACTGAGGAAAGAAGCCATTCTGTTAGAAACTATATTAATTGAAATTCCACCAGTCTCGATTAATTAACTCTCTACAGCCAAATAAAATAAGAAACTGTAAACTGGATGAGTTAAATAAGCTTATTATAAATCACTGAAGTGTGGTATCAAGAAATAGAACACATTCACTATAGAAAACAGTTTATCATTTCCACTTTAATAGAAATGAGAAATTATGATGACCAGTATGTTTTTCCAAAAAGACTGTAAAGTTACCAGAATGTGTTTTTGTTTATTGAAAATTATTATAACTTTTATTATACAAATAAAATATACTTACGATCTAAATTTGTAATATAGAAGTATGCAGTATTAGATGTATAAATAATGACAATGCCAATTAATTTCAATGTACTCAAACATTTTTACTAAAATTTAAAAAAAGATAAGTTTTTTCTATTCATATAGGTGGCAGAATGCTTGTATGTAAAAATGCAGAAGTGAAGAAAATCCAATGATCTAGCTCAGAGTAAAAGCCAAAGTGTTTCCAATGCTTACAAAGGCTGTTTTGCACCTTCTTTGCCTCTCTGCTTAGTGTCTGTTCAAGCTGTTCCTAAAACATACCTATACCCTCCTGCCTCAGGGATTGGTACTTACTCTTTCCTCTTCACTGCCTCACCTCTAAGATGTTACTTAAATGTCACAACCTCAGTAAGGCCTTCTCTGGTCATACTATTTAAAATTTCAACCCTCTTCCCCATTTCCCTGCCTTATTTTTTCCCATTGTACTTTCTACCATGTTTTTCAGTTGACTCATTTACAGTTTTTATTGCGACTCCTCACTCTAAGTAAGATCCATGAAGGCAGGGAGTTTTTGTTCAGCTAGTGCACTGCTGTATTCCTAGTGTCCAGAATAGTGCCTGATAAATATTTCTTGAATAAATCTAAAGCCTTCTCTATGTCTATTTTCTATCAAAATAGACATGCAAATATTTAATTGAATACTGATGAGTATACCTCAATTTGTGGCAAATTGGATATGAAGACAAATGGGTAACTAGAGTACATTTGTCATTGATCAAATAATAGATGCTATTTTAGGTTGTTTATAGAGTACTAGAAACCATTTAAAGTTCTTTACATATATTAACTAATTTATGCCTCACAACAATCCTATGAAACAGGTACTCTTATCAGCTCCATTTTATAGTTGAGGAAACTAGAGGTTAAATAAAGTATCCCTTGATGTTGCAGCTAGCATGTAAGAAGGTAAGATTCATACCAGGACAGCTGATATGTTCAGAACCTATTGTCTTAATGAAAGTCTCCTGGTTAAAATGCTGTACGATTGTTGATTTGCTTTGCTTTATTTGTATACTTTTTATTCATTTTTCTTTCAGTAGAACAGAAAATTTTTGAAGTAATCATATATGTTCATAATCATTTATTTTATTTTTTCTTTTTGCAGTGGGATGCCATCACTGAAATGGATGAACACAATAGGCCCATTCACACATACCAGGTATGTAATGTGATGGAACCAAACCAAAACAACTGGCTTCGTACAAACTGGATCTCCCGTGATGCAGCTCAGAAAATTTATGTGGAAATGAAGTTCACACTGAGGGATTGTAACAGCATCCCATGGGTCTTGGGGACTTGCAAAGAAACATTCAATCTATATTATGTGGAATCAGATGAGTCCCATGGAATTAAATTCAAGCCAAGCCAGTATACAAAGATTGACACAATTGCTGCTGATGAAAGTTTTACCCAGATGGATTTGGGTGATCGCATCCTCAAACTCAACACTGAAATTCGTGAGGTGGGGCCTGTAGAAAGGAAGGGATTTTATCTGGCTTTTCAAGACATTGGGGCATGCATTGCCCTAGTTTCGGTCCGTGTTTTCTACAAAAAGTGCCCCTTTACTGTTCGTAATCTGGCAATGTTTCCAGACACTATCCCAAGGGTTGATTCTTCCTCCTTGGTTGAAGTAAGGGGCTCTTGTGTGAAGAGTGCAGAAGAGCGTGACACTCCTAAACTGTATTGTGGAGCTGATGGAGATTGGCTGGTTCCTCTTGGAAGGTGTATCTGCAGTACAGGATATGAAGAAATTGAAGGTTCTTGCCACGGTAAGAAAGAAATATTTAAATAATTATTCATGCATTCAAATGATAGTTTTTTAAAGGTAAATTGGCTGTATATTTATTTTCAAATAATACATTTTCGAGTACTATTCCTGGAAGAATTAATTGTGGAAGAAATTAACTCATATTAAGATAATTTCTGATTTTTTTTCCTCCTGGGAATGGTGTATGGAAATGTAAAATAAATTATATACCATGACAAGTGTTCTTCCATATTGCCTTCGGTAGAATAGTTGCTGTATGAATTGCTGTATTTACCTGATTTTTATAAAGGAAAGCAACATCAGTAGCAGCAACAAAAAGCAAAAGGGATCAAAGCAGGCATTTGCTCAACTTTTATGTTTTGGTGGTCTATAGAGAATATGACATTTAAAGACAGTTTGAAAACAACTCTTTCTTTCATGTTGAATTGTAATAATTGAATAGTACCTAGGTAAGCTGAAATTATATTTAAATAAATGAGGAATTCATATGTTTGCATATGAATCATACATATGTTTAAAAATATATAGGATAGTTTATAGGAATGTGTGTTTGGTGATTGAGTACTGAGTATATCAGAAATTAATTTATCCTTTGCTACTATTAAATACAATTTCCTACCATATAACATATTAGCTTTTTTTGTTTAAATAGCAGTACTTGTGCAAGATCAAATTGTTAGGAAGTATGAACACAGTGCAATGCTGATTAGGTTTAAAACCATACCTTTCATGTGGTTATGATATGAAATATCTGCAATTTTCAAGATAAAACAGTTTTTTTATTTGAATCATTTTATGAAGGCTTATTAATCTAATAAATATATACACTTAAAAATTTTTGCATATCCCCTGATAAAGATAATTTATATCAATCATGTTTGGATTTAGGACTCATAATCAAAACACAAGTAAAGAAATAAAATTAATGCTTGGTAAATAGTAACATAGTAGAGATCTTTTCCTCTCAATGGTAAATTATTTATAGTTTTTTTCCTATAGCACCATACTGAATTTACTTACTTTTTTGGTGATGTTCAGTGGTATATTGCCACCCATTAAAAGGGATGAAAGTAAATGAGAAGAAAACATATTTGTTTCTATATAAGGGTCAGTGGTAATATATGTGAATTTTTAAACGTTTTATCTGTTTATGAAACGCTTGGGTTCTTGAATGCTGAAAAAGTTCACTAAATCCACCGGTGATGATTATGTTTGGTCATTTGAAAGTATTGTTTGTATGAAAAGTCTTTAGTATATTTATTTAAAGTGTGAGCCAACTTTCCTTCACTATTTAATCATTAAAATATATTTCATTGAAATTTATGTAGATTTAATTCAAAATTTTTATTCACCTGTAACAAGGATTTAGAATGAAACAAAAATAAGTTATCAATATAAATGATCCTTTGAAGGGGTACTATAGAATATTTTACACTGGAAAATGCAACATGAATAATGTTTCAGTGAGATTAAGAAGGCAATAATAGCCAAGGATAAAACATATGACATATACTAACCATGTAGTTTTACCATATTTTATATTAGGTAGATGCTGGATATTGGTAAAAATAATAAAGCTTTAAAATTACTTAAACAATAATTAAGGATTTATGTGATTAATTATTATTAAATATATTTTATGGCATTGATCACAGAATTAGAGGTAGTGACAATCATTGATGACTAGATGTTTTTTGCTTAATATGTCTGCTCTGTGAAATTTCATTCTTGTTTGCATGCCTGAAAATTCCTTCAGTTGTTGGCAAAGATGACTTTGGATATATGATAATTATCAGCTTATCTAGAGCTACTGCTAGACTCGTTCATTTTTATGGCTTGTTATCTTTATTATAATTTATTTGACTGCAGAAATGAGAGAGTGGGTACAGTACAAATGTTCATCATCTTCTTCTAGCAGATGGCAGAAATTGGAAGATTATACTTGGATTCTAAATCCATGGCTTACTAACTTCCTTATCCAAAAATAAATTAGTGGTTATAATCAATTCATGGTAAAGTATATGGAAAACTATTACATGCAAACACATGTGCCTGGTTCCAATTGAATACAATGAATTGCTATTTACAAACAGAAAGGAAGTGGATGGGGAGACCTCATTTTTAGAGAAAGGTATCTTACACTATCACTAGTTTCCATTTTAAAGTATTTATTTAAGTGTGTTCTTGATTCTTCATATTGCCCCTTTCTATCCTCTGATAGTAATTTTTTATCATGGATTCTGTTGCAGTCTGTCAACAATTTATCTCACAACCAAATCTCAGAATTACTTATAACCTACATGACAAATTAATTGAAATTTATGTGAATAAAGAATAGCTCAGGCAATAATGTGACCGTATGTTCATATATATAATGAGAAAAGAAAAAACAATGTATATCATTTTCTTTTCTTCTGGCTTATTCTATTAGAGCTTTTATTTTAGCCATTTTTTTGAGTACCTACTATCTGTTAATCATTTTGGTAGGTAGTAGAGATAAATATAAATAGAGGCATATGTTTCAATGATCTATTGCTATTGAGGTAAAATAACCCAAAACTTAATAACTTAAAGCCATAATAATTTATGATTTCTTAGGGCTCAGATGGGTAATTCTTCTACTTATTGTAGAATAAACAGAGGTCACTCATGTAGCTGAATTCAGCTGGTAGATTAACAGGGGTTGGAATGTCTAAGATGACCTCTTATATTCCAGGGCCTCTCTCTACATGGCCTTACATCATTAAAGAATCTGACACAAGCTTTTTTACAGTATAGTGGCTGGCCAAAGAGGGAGTTTTTCACATGGCCAGGTATAAAGTGAGTATGTGAGGGGACTGCAAAAGGGGCTGAATGCCTGTAAGTATGTTTATAGGGAGCTGCCAGTGTAACAGTATACCACAGTCTTCTCTCTTAATTCTTGTGACTAATGTCCCTCCTTCATGCACAAAAGCCCACATCCTCCCAAAGATCTATTCCATTATGGCATTGTGTTGAAGTCCAGAAGAGCTTCAGTGAAATCTCTTCTGGATATGAATAAAGCTTCATAGCTAAAGCTCTCCTTCATCTGGAGAATTAAAAACTAAATGAGATGTTATCGTTCCTCACACACACAACACACATGGGACAGGATTAGGAAAATTGTAAAAGATTCTCACATTCCTGAAGGCAGGGAACATGGCAATCACTGGTCCATTGTGATTCTGAAATCCAGCAAAGGTCATCAGAGTCCCTAATTATAGAGGCAAGGACTGTTCTTTGCTTGGAGCCCAGTTCTGCAACCTGGGATTAGTTCTGTGTGGGTCTTTGTCTTCCATTACTCTTGACTTTGCCCTCTGAGTTATCCTACTTAGTTATAAGAATTTCCATGTGGCCAGCTGCTAGTTTCACCATCTTTCAGAACTTCGTAATTTGATCCACAACATTATGAAGTACTTTTTGTGTCTTCCAAGTTATCACAGGTAGTGTTTCTCACCAATTGTTGGTTGACCTTTCATTATCTCCAATGATAATTAATTTACTGCTCTTCCATCCTCCAGTCACACCCTTCTTGCCACCCTTCCAGCCTCCAGTTTTTTCATTACTAAAGCAAATGCCACATATTTTAGCTTTTTGTTAAAACAGTATCCTTTATCCTGTATAAGTTATTTGCTTACAATCTGGAAATATGGACTGGGTTCAGTTGGCTGGTTCTTCTGCTGGTTTTATCTGGGTCACTCAGTGCCACTGCAGTTATTTGGAGGTTTAACAAGGCTGGACATCTAACATGGCTTCACTCACATGTCTGATACTTCATCTGAGATGTTTGAGGCCCTAAAGTCGCTTATTGTGTAAATCCTGATAGCAATTTTAATACATTTCATTTTAGGAAATTATTCTATTTTTTCTTTCTTTTCCATTAGAACTAGTTAGTCATGGTGCCATTTAAGGGACTTCACAATTTGGCCTTGTCTTATTTTCTGACTTTGGCAAATTCTGTCTCCTGTTTTGTTTTTGTTACTTTTGAATAATCCATGTATTTTTCATGTTTCTTGCTTTTTTTTTTTCATGTTTTATCTAGCTGCTTGGTGTCCCTTTCTTCTTCCTTTTCTGTGGTGGAATTTTATTCATCCTTCAGGGTCTAGCACAAATATATATATCACATATATATATAGCACATATATCTGTATCTTCACAAAGTTAATGTCTCTGTCATCTGTGCTATAATTTGTTCTAATTATTTATGTGCCTGTTTTACCAGGACTGTCAGATAAAAGAGATATATTTAAAAATCATTTGTGTAATGAAGGGTAAGGAATTTATTGATGTGAATGATAAGTAGTACCAGGTTCTACTGAATAGTTAGAGGTAGAAGTTGTTGGTATACTGACAGAATGCTCTGTGTCTTCATATTTCTGTGAAATAGGAAAGTTTTCTTCAGGGAGGGTTGTGGTATTTTAGATCTGGAAAGCCTTTGGAAATATTTTTATCCCTCATTTTATGAATCAGGATTCTAAGTTATAGAGAACAGAATTTTATTCCCTGGGGCCACTTGGTAACTAATACTAGATTTATAACTAAAGCCTAGATAATTCTCAGACTGGTCTTTGTGTGTCATTTCTCCCTCCCTTCCTCCCTCCCTCCCTCCATGTCTCCTTCTCTCCTCCCCTTCTTCACTTCCTCCCTTCCTTTCTCTTTCTCTTTCATTTCCTTATCCCAGGCATCCATGCTCTCACCTTGATGCTTTAACTTTTCCTGCCTGCCAAACAGTACAGAGGAGCCCTTAGTTATTCATCATTAATTAGTCCCTTTTTTGCTCTGTGTTTATTTTGTGGAATCTGATATGGGCACTGTTAGAACAGTATCTACACATCCATTCTGAGATTCAGGCTACCAAGAATGATGGAAAAATATAGATTTATCTGGGACTTTGCTGTTAGACATGATAAATAGGAAAAATTATAGTGAGGTTTTAGGAATACTCATAATTTACTTGAGTACATTTGAGAACTCTTGGCCTGCTACATAACAAAAGTACAATAAGCTGGTTTAAAATAGAATAAATCTATATCTACCCATACTATCATATATAATGAATTGTGTATATTTATTTGCATTTAAATAATTTATTATCATGTTTTATCCTAAAAGTTATAATACCAAATGTTTCAACTTGTGATTCCTTTCTCTGTAATGTTAAGGTGTATCTAGATCCAAATTCTAGAAGCACAAAACAGGCAATTTTATTCTTATTATTTTCGATCAGGTTTAAATAAGCATAAACATTATATTAAGCAGATATGCTAAAATTTAAAACCAAACACAGTAATTTGGGTAACTCTACATTATAGGCAGTATTTTATACTTGCTCCGATATCTTATTTTTCATAACTTTTTATTTTATTTCATAGGTTCATAATTAAAACTGCCATACTTAGTCATATTGATGTTACAGATTTAATTTTTTTAATTGTCTTAATTTATTCCACTAAGGGCTTGAATAAAAAATAGCACAGATTCATAAAACATTAATTTACATCAAATAGTGTTTCACTTCATATAACTAAGAATATCTTAACACTATGGAAGAAAATTGGAATCAATTAACATAGAAAATTGAATAATTTTTCAATGAGTTCCGAAATTGAGTTTTTTCAGTGAGTTCCGAAACACTTCAGTGAGTTCTGAAGTGACATGAATCCCTAATAAACTCCTGTTGGATATTAATTTAGAATAAATCTCATTTAGGTAGTAACACTTATACTTAGAGATATTAGTTAGGGTTTGGTATTTCAGACCTGCTATGAATATATATGTATATTTATTGCAAAGGTATCTTCTTTAAGCCTTTAAGTATCACATGATATAATTTATAAAATAACATCTGGCTATGAAAGTAAAGTTCTAAAACATAAAGAATATTTTATAACTTTTTCTTTTCCTAGAAACATGTTTTTATTTTCCCTCTAGTGCTGCTTAAAAATTCTGGAGGAAAGGATGGTGGCAATTCTTGGACCACTGCATTATTGTTCACAGAGGTGAATGGGATATACAGGGCCTTTGGTGACATAGCTATCGATTTGATCTCCTGAAGAGTGTTGTTATTAAGGCTTCATGACTCTGTCCTCTGTTGCAATTCAGAAGCATTTATGCTCTGTGTTTATGATCTTCTATCTAATCATGTTATCAGAGATGATTGTGGAAGCAGAGAGCATAAAGAAATTTTGAAACACCAGGATTTGCTGGCATTAAATAAGGGGGCTTGAGGGTATGATGAAAAGCTGAAAGGTGAGATTAGGATCAGAAAAAGGGGCAGACTTATTGGCCCAAATAGTATTTTCACTTTCTAAAGGTTATCACAATGTAAATATAAACTCTTACAATATAACCTTCAATTCCAAATAAAGCTGCTTTATTGCGTGAAGCAATTCCAGATTTTCATCTGGCTTGAGAAGAATATGAAATCAAGAGGCTTGAAGGAGTCTAAAAATAAAAGGTATTATTTCCAAACAAAACATAATAAAGTTAAATAAGTATATTGTACTTTGTTCTTTGTCACAATTTTTAAAATAGGTTAAAACATAAACTGTCTTGAAATGATCATTCTTTTTTTTTTTTTTTTTTTTTTTTTGTTTTTGGGGGCTCGGCCATGGCTCACGGGCCCAGCCGCTCCGCGGCATGTGGGATCCTCCCGAAACGGGGCACGAACCCGCGTCTCCTGCATCGGCAGGCGGACTCTCAAGCACTGCGCCACCAGGGAAGCCCGAAATGATCATTCTTAATAAATTATTTTGACCAAATTTTAACTTCAATTATAGTTCTCTTTTACTGTCAGCCAACTTGAAATCTATAACTCATATTTCTATAGGAGCTATGCTTAATTTAAAAAATCCTTTCTTAACACATATATCTCTAAGAGGGGATAAAATTATATAGTATCTCTCTTTTCTTTCCAACATGACACACCATGTCACCCCCTGAAATTACTACCTTTCTTGTGAAGATTGTCTAGAGTTTTAGTTTGGCTTTTTAAAGAAACAAAATCAGTAGTTTCATAAAGTCAGTACTTAGATACACCAAGATATATTAACAGATTTTATACTTGATATTTTTTTCTATCATTATATCCTTTCTTCTGGGTTCATTATTCCATTTGCTGAAGTATATCCTTTGGTAGATCTTTTGGCAAGGTTCTATAATTTTAAGCCCTTTATTTAATGGATATCTAAAAATATTTTGTCCTCCCTTTTCAATGATTGTTTATTTGGGTATAGAATACTAAGTGACTATTACTTTTCCTCAACACTCTGAAAATATTATTCCCCTGTCCATAAGAATCTGTTGTTGCCAGTGACCTTCTGACAGTCTTAACTGTCATTATTTGGGAGATTACCTATAGGTTCCATATTTTTGGTCTTCAGTTACATTATTATGTAACTGCTATGGATTATTTTTTCCTGCTTCACTTCTCATTTTGTGTTTTAACCTGAAAAAGTGTGTGTGTGTGTGTGTGTGTGTTACTTTATTCTGTTTTGTATTTCTAGAATACCTATGAGATATTTGTTGAAGACTTTAAATATTATCCTCTTTGTCTCCGATATGTTTTTTTTTTTTTTAACTTTCAATCTCAGCTAATTTCCAGGTAATGAATTTTCACTTTGGTTATAGCTAGTTAGGAGATTACTTCATCCATTGAGGTTTTTTTTTCATTCTCACTTGTTATTGTTTCATTTCTGCCTACTTTGTTTCATTATTTATTTTTCTTTTTTATGGATACTATTTTATTCTTTATGCATTTTAAAGTCACATTCAAATAAGTTTTGAAAGAAATTGAGTCTAAATATTTCTAAGCATTAGTGTCAGCATGTACTTTGGAGTTGTAACTTGTGTGCTAACTTGTTTTCTATGTCTTTTTTTTTTTTTAATTTAGAGAGTTTATATTTGAACTAATCTTCTTCCCTAAGGCCTTATAAATAGAAAACTGTAGAGCCCTAAGAAATTTACCAAGTAATTCATGTTAGTATTACAGGTTGACAGGAGTTCCACTCCATGCATTCGGGGATCTAGGACTTCTTGCATTTAGTGGGCCAGCCATCTCCTAGGGCCTTGTAGTTATCTGTGTCCAGTTCAGAGGTTGTAAAAAGGGATTGGAGAAGGCACATGTGTTTCTTAACCAACTCAGATCTGAAGAGCCACATTAATTCCTCTCAAATACAGCACTGGGAACTGGTTATGTGACCACACCTAACTGCAAATAGGGGTGGGCTGTTGTTAAATGTTATCCCTGGCTCAATAGTTACTTTCCAGCAACAATTCTTTATCATGGAAGAGGAAGCCCAATTTTTGTAGATACTTGGTTATCTCTGCAGTAGTCTGCCACTTCATCCACAAAGTGTACATAATCATCCTCATGTATCTTTCAATACAAATTTTTCTCCATCAGGTTCAGATACGTTCTCTTGTCAGCTGGTGACCTACACATTAAATGACAAGCCATTTACCCTAACACAAAATATACAATGGTTGAAATAAGTAGAAAACTGCCATTAAGAAAGGAGAATAATAGGAACTACTGCTCCATAGCAGTGATGGGCAGGCATTGTGAAGAACCTCAACAGCAGTTGAGTTGATGCTCTTATCCATCGTTCTCAATGGCCCTTGGCTATGCTATCTGTGAGCTTCTTATTATTCTGACAGTTTTTGAATTAGTTATTGGTGGCTGAACGGCTTTCATACCTGTTTCATGCTCATCTATTTTGGGGCCTCCAGAGTCATTTCATAGTTACAGGGTCTTTTAGACCAGACTCATGATTTGTTGGCAATAAGATTTCCTTAAAGTCATAGTAACCTTTTAATCTATTTGTCAATTCCACATCTCAGAAACTACACACAAAATCCACACCCGAAGTTTTTTCTTTGTGTATATATACACACACACACACACAAACACACACACACGCACACACACCCTTCAATTAGGGTAATATTTAAAAGCTGAGAAAACAAAATTCCAAATTCTAGAGCTTTAACATACAGAAGTTCATTTTTAATTTACATTACAGTCCAGGGTGTTCCTGGCTGTTGAGGGCTTTCCTTCATACAGAAAATAGGAGAATTATATATTTCCGTCTATAGCTCCATTATCTTGTATGGCCTTGTAGTCATCTGTATCCAGTGAGAGAAAGGAGGAAAGCATATAGGGTACACATCTTCTTCTTGGAAGCCTTGGCGTAGAAATGACATATACATTTTACTCAAGTTGACACACTTGTAAAAATTATATAATCAGTAGAGTAAAAGCTTCTTTGTGTAAACTTTAATATTAAGCTACATCCAGTATAAATAATCAGGAATTTTTTGATCACCAGATAAGCATTAGGCTATATATTAATGTTCCATCAAGCCAGATATAAACTGAACTAATTATGCTAAATTAAACATTAGAATATAAGTTATTTTTATAAATTTAAACCTTATTCTCTGTCCATAGAAATAAATAGGATTCAACTATTTGAAGAGGGGGTGATTATTTCCATGAATTATCCATAATAGCAACAAAGAACATTCAGAATAAACTTTCCAGTGGGATATTATGTAGTACATTGAAGATATAATGGCAGAATTTTACCAGAGGAGAAAAATATCTCACTTTTCATTTTATAGGAATAGAGTATAACAAAATATTGTATTTAATAAATCTGTATATAATTCAGGTTAAATTTTATTCTAAGCATCGTAACAACTATATATAGTAAAATTATATCATGGGTGTTAAAATCTGAGGATAATTTTGTTATACATTTTTTCATCATATGTTCAGAGCTAGCATTAGAACTACAAGGTACAGTTGACTTTGTATCCTCCATATGAAAAAAAAATGTAATAATTTGCATTTTTAGAGTATTTACATATCTCAGCTCTAGGGAAGTATATTTCAAAGGACAACATAGTTCTAAGGAGAATAGGCATCAAAGGAATAAAACTTGATACAGAACAAGGAGTGGGTGCGACAGGGTTGAAAAAACTGTATCTGATATAAGTATACTTAAAATGTTTACTTTGACTTAACATATCTTGTTATCCTTTGTGAGAAAAGCATTTTTTATTTTATTTATAGTAACAGTTATTATGATTACCTGGGAAGTGATTATAAACTCGAATACACATTGTGATGATATGGGGGGGACATTCTTAATATTTTTGAGTCCTTTGAAATAATGACTTATAATGAGAATTAAATAAATTACTGGTGTCCTCAGTTATGCATGTGGCCTTTTAAAGAAATAGTTCTCCTTTTTTGTACTTGAATTTTTTTCCCTTGTGGCATATAATGCTATACAATGGAAAATTTTAGTATTGCAAATATTTCTCTATCATTATTCTGTATAACCAGTTACTATTTTCAGTCTGAGCTTAGGCCAAACTATCTGTTTTTAGGATAAGTTATAATAAATAAAAAATGTAGGTATTACTGAAAATGGTAGTCTCCATTTTACAGAGAACTGCAGAGTGGTGATAAATTTAAAGGGATGGAGATTTCCAGTTGCCAGTTGCTCTACACAAGGACTATCACCATATAAAGAGGCAAGCAGTACCAAAATTGATGGGAACTTTGGGAGCATAAAAACAAGCTCTGCTTTATCTTCAGCAGTGGACAAGGAAAAAGCATGATTTATTCCCATTATTTGACAGTATCAAGGGTGACTGCTATAGAAAGCCATGAAAACCTCTTGAAGATGCAAACCCTCTTCCTTTGGACAGAGATAAACAACTATTGTCTTGGATAGAATTCTTTAAATAGGATCAGTTTATTTTTTGTTTTTTTCTTAAGATGCCTTATATCCTCATTTCTTTGTTTTGTTTCTATTCTTGTTTTGAAGTTAACTAATACTATTCAGGATGGTTTACTTTTCACCCTACCATGGTAAAAAATTATATTATTGATCTCTATATTAATTAAATATTTTAAATGAAATTAACTGGAAATTTTTTAACTGGTAAAACTTTGAAATGTCAATACATATGGATTATGTGAGAGCTTTTCTAAAGATTCTCTATTAATGTATTAATTGCATTATGACCAAGATCATACTCTTCTTAAAGCCTAATTGTATGTGGGTATTATAGATTGCTAAATGTGAACTAATTTTCCATGCATATGAAATATGCTTAATTATGTAACAAATTTAAAAAATAATTAGCCTATACAATAAATAGGATACATTAATTAGGTAAATATTTTTATTCACAATGGTTGGTAAATTTTTTCAAAAGTTCTCTGACATCTATTGAGGTGACCACAAATTTCTCTACATACTTATTGATGAAATGTTATAATAATATATTGCCTTAGATGACCCATCTTTGACTCAGTAAAGTTATCTGTTCCTGATGCATTATTACTTTAATGCTGAATTATATATATTTTTTTACATTTGTTAAAAATTGGCAAGAGGATATTCTATCTAATGCAATGAATTACAAATTTGTTTTGAGTAAGGAATGGTAGAATAATTTGATGTACACACTGTGGTCTTAGATGAGTTTAAATATTTGTAAGATATAAATTTTAATTTAGAATTATAAACAAATCACACTCAAAATTGTTACTGTTTTGCCACTTTGAACTCAGCAGAAATGATTAGAAATGTTATATGAAATAATAAGTGAAATGACATATAGATTATTTGAAAAGGATGCTAAAGGAGAGCAAGAGCCCTGGCAGACATTAAAATATATTCAAGAGAAGATATTTAAAATGTGTAGTATTATTTCCCAAAGAGAAATATTTATCAGTGGTACCTAGTAGACAAGGAAAAAATAGACTACATTACATGAAATAGTTTAATCTATGGTAAAGTAGAGATAACTAATTAATAGGGAGAATAGATGGATTATTTAATACCACAGTTCTTACTTTATAGGGATTGAGATTGGGGAGGGGAGAGCAACAGTGATGTGGGTATAGGGCCAGCACTGCCATCTTTTACCAAGTCCCAGAGGAGTTACCTTCACCATTGAATCCATCTTTCTTTAAAATGTGTGCAATTAGCCTCTAATTGTACCTTAGTTTAAGGATGTATTTGGGGGCAAGAAAAGTCCCACAGAAAATTTCTTGTTACAATAAAATGAAGCCTAAGGCAAAGTTTTAACAAAAAGATGTTGGTTTGTAGGATACAAATTAGGATTTTCATGGAACTTTACAACTGTGATGAAACAGTAATTTTTGAAGACTAGGAGAAAAGGTGAAAGAGAAACACGAAAATAAGAGGACATCATCTAGGTATTAAATGTGGATTTGGGTCAATCAAAGGAAAAATCACAGGTTGTTTTCGATATTGTTAAAGAAAAAAATCCTTGTGACACGTGTTAAAGAACCAAGTTTTTCGAGAGTGGCGACCAAGTCTGTGGAGCCACCCTAGGAGCTGGCGCTGTCATATCCCGTCCTCTTCCACTTCCTGTTGCAAGCAATAAAGTCTGTTCATACCATAGTAAAAAAACAAACTGTAAGGCAGACTTTACTCAGGGGCACTGCTGCAATGGAGTGTCATAGTAGTGGAGAGAAATTGAGCTTAACTCTGAATACAACTTACAGGGGCACTGCTGCAATGGAGTGTCATAGTAGTGGAGAGAAATTGAGCTTAACTCTGAATACAACAAGAAATATGGGAATTTATAGCCATGGAGTATGGTGTGGGTCAATGGATGGAAAATTACTAAGAGGGAAACATCAGGGGTAAAGCTTGGGGCGGTTCTAGCTCAACCATCCTGACAGGATTCTTTCTGATGGTGGACCGGGGTGACCAGATACCACCTGGAGGATGATGGGAGATGAGGAATTGATCAGGTATTTAAGGTGGGGGATTTTCTCTAAACCAGTTTAGCAAGATTCTTGCTAGAACTGGACTCTGCAGGAACACAGACAAAAGTCCATGGTCAGGCCTAATTGAACAGAGGGCTCAGAAGAGCCTGACTAAAAGTTTGGTCAAGGAGAGACTCTTTGTCAGTATCATGTAACTCTCTGTAGGTGGAGTTGGCAAACTACACCCTGCTTGCCTTTCTAGCCCCTTTTGGTAGTTTTTTAGAGTACAGCCAAGTCCATTCATTTACATATTGTCTATCACTGTCTTCAAGCTACAGTTGCAGAGTTGAGTAGTTGCTTCAGAAACCCTATGGCCCGTAAACCTAATGTATTTGCTTTACATATAGTGTTTGTAGACTTCTTTCATATAGGCAAATTAATGTATATCTGGGAAATATAAATAAAATTATCAAACTTGTTCTTTTAAGCCTGTTATTAGTGTGTTACATTTTTACAACTAAACAGAACAAAACTTCTAGTGGAAATGTTTTCCTCACAAGTTAGCTATCTTTTTATTCAGTCATTTGTTAAAGCATCTGTGCTAAGAAATATAATTTCAGAAATGCTCAATAGAGGATTTCATATTGATCTGTTTTGGGAAAAAGAGTTTGATTTTTATTAAAATGCAGACATATCTGTGAGTAAAGACTTTATTTGTAAAAAGTATAGGGTATATGTGTGTATTTTTATTAGAAGCATATTCGTTCAGCATTGGCTGTTTGCTGATGAGACCTTTTCAAAGACTGTCTTTGTTAATTCTCTCACTCTGAAGCATCTTGACTAGTTGCCATGCTAGACACTGAAAATTTATTTGTTAAAAATTGATGAGTTAAGGGCTTCCCTGGTGGCGCAGTGGTTGAGAGTCCGCCTGCTGATGCGGGGACACGGGTTCATGCCCTGGTCCGGGAAGATCCCACATGCCGCGGAGCGGCTGGGCCCGTGAGCCATGGCCGCTGAGCCTGTGCGTCCGGAGCCTGTGCTCCGCAACGGGAGAGGCAACAGTGAGAGGCCCGTGTACCAAAAAAAAAAAAATTGGTGAGTTAATAGTTTATATTCTTTGTGGAAAACGATACATAGGAGCAAATGATAAGTAAATTCAGATTGTCATTTACTTAGAACTTACAAGGAAACATTTTATGTGAACCATAATACTCAGTTTACAGTAGGTTCTCATTTTTTTCTTCCTACTTTCAGATTATATTGCACTTTCAGCAATGGCAGATACGTTTTTATTAATGTATACCATAGGCTTAAGAAACATTTATTGCATACCTATTACATCCCGAATTACAGCTGAATTGCTATGAATAACTGTGGTCCCTGCCATACAATACACACAGAACTTGCCACACTCTTTTGTTTAAATAATTGTGCTATTGATTTTGTGAGGGGGTGTACATTTACATAGAGCCCACAATTTCATATACTTTGCTCAGTATGTTATAGAACATATTTAGAATGAGCATTTTAAAAAGATTCTCCAAGTTGTTGATAATCTTGGACAAGTGTCTTTTTATAAAGATTTTTCTAAAAAAAAAAAGCAATATATTGTACCTGTTTAAGGTATAAATAAGAAACTTTATTTTCAGCTAAAATAACAGTTTCACATTGTAAAGCATGTATTGTGTAATGTTCTATGTATGCATAGGAATTTTGGGGGATATATTATCTTCCATAGCCCCCTTGCAAATTTATTATTGCTGTATTTTGTCATTCATTTATTTTTCTAATTGTCTTTCTTGCTCCCCCCACCGCCACCATCTCTCTTGTTTAGGCCCTTTGAAAAAATCAACTTAAGCTGTATGGTAAATATTTTATCATTATTTTAATTTATATTTGAGGTTTCTCAGACTGTGTACTACCTGATTAAGCTTTCCTGCAGAATTGTGACTATATGATGGCATTTTTATTCTTGTCTTTTCATATATAGAGATATTCAAGTCATTCATTGCACTTAATCACAAATAAGGATTTGGAAAAATCATTTGATATTTAATCTTAAAATGTATTTTCAGCATTTCATTGCAAGCATTACCATCTCCTTCCTAAGGAATGTTAATCTAGCTCACGCTATTCACTGGTTGAATAGAATGAATAGAGCGAAGTGAATAGAGTGAATAGAGCTCTTCAAATAGAAGAGCTCCTTCCTTCCTCCCTCCCTTCCTTCCTTCCTCCCTCCCTCCCTCCCTCCCTTCCTTTCTTCCTCCCTCCCTCCCTTCCTTCCTTCTGTCCTCCCTCCCTCCCTCCCTCCCTCACTTCCTTCCTTCCTTCCTTCCTTCCTTCCTTCCTTCCTTCCTTCCTTCCTCCCTTCCTCCCTCCCTCCCCTTTTCCCTCCTTTTATTAATGTCCTGGAATAAATACACACAACCTTAATTAGAGGAAATGGAGAAATAATTAATACATCTCTTCTGTTAAGATTCTTTTAGAATTTGAAAAACAGTAGATACATGTATATGTATAACTGAATCACTTTGCTGTACACCTGAGACTAACACAACATTGTTAATCAACTATATTCCAATATAAAATAAAAATTTAAAAACAGATTCTTTTTTGTGTGTATACCAGGCATCTTTAAGAAGAGACTATGACCTTTGAACCATAGATATTAACGATGCTTATACAATTTAATGGTCTGACTGCTAAGTGGAAAAAATATCATGCAACTCGTATGCCTACTAATGAAACATTGGAGAGAGTCTAGCATTGCATGTGAAATGTATCTTTAAATGAATATTACTTCAAAGGGATGGTCAAAGTATCTAAGAATTCCTAAAGGAGATAGCAGTGCTTTTCTGAGAGAATTTCTCTCAGTGCAATAACAATGAATGTCTATTCATTTACTATCTGGTGTCCACAGAGTAGTACTGTTTCATGAGAAATGTCTTAATTTTGCTCTGACAGCTTGATGGCCAGCATTTCAAAGTTCATCTTATATATATTCATAAGAAGGGTGAAAGTGTTAATTCCAGTTAAAATGATGCTCAGTTCATTAGTAGGTCTAATGAAGCCTCCAATATAAGTAAATTAAACTGAAGATTATTGACAAGAGTTTTATTATTGGCAAGAAAAATGCAATTACCAAATCATTGACTTTTTTTGGTCAACATTTTCACTTTTTTGGTCAACAATTGTTGGTCACCAATTTCCCTTTTATAGAATTATGAATTAAAGTTAGGAGTTAAAAAAGAAAGTAACATTATACATCAAAAGTATTGTAGAAGAGGGCTTCCCTGGTGGCGCAGTGGTTGAGAGTCCGCCTGCCGATGCAGGGGACATGGGTTCGTGCCCCGGTCCGGGAAGATCCCACATGCCGCGGAGCGGCTGGGCCCGTGAGCCATGGCCGCTGAGCCTGCGCGTCCGGAGCCTGTGCTCCACAACGGGAGAGGCCACAGCAGTGAGAGGCCCGCGTACCGCAAAAAAAAAAAAAAAGTATTGTATAAGAAAGGCTTACTAGTTGGTCAAATCTCGTTTTGTAAGAAAAGGAAAAGCAAAGTATGTTAAACTGAAAAAAATTAGTGCAATGGTAAAAGCATAAAATTATTTTTTCCTGCTGTCTCACCAAACAGGGCCTAGAACCAGCAATTTTCATCCAAAGCCATCTCTCTGAATAGCAGTAGTTTTTAAAGGAATCTGTTCTTTAAATTTTTTCCCTTAAACTATTAAATATATTATTTTTCAGATCTCTTTTGTTTTGATCATTTGAAGTGATTTTTCTCTTTTTGGGCCTTCCATTCTTTTTAGTTGCATAAAAATAAATAATATATTACCATCAAGAATGACCTGAGTTTTCAGAGATAAACTTACAGAGATTATTTCCTAGTTAATGTAAATATTCCAATTTCAGAAAAGTAAACTGGATGTAATAAGTTCTAACAGAGAAAGTTACTTACATTTTAAAAGATTTGTTTACTTTAAAATGAAATGTGTAAAATTTAGTTAAAAATCAAGAGATAAATATAAAACATATTATAACAGCTTTATGAAGTATAATGACATACAAAAACTGCACTTTAAAGTGTACAGTTTGCTAAATATTGATGTATATATGGCTGTGAAAACATCAGCATAATCAAGATAATGAACCTATCCATCATCCCCCAGTATTTCCTCATGCACCTTTATCATTTCTCTCTCCCTGTCCTTCCTGCAGCCAATCACTAAGGCTCTATACATTAGTCTCTATGCTTTAGTTCACATATTCTAGAATTGTATATCTCAGTGATTATATCGCGTACATTTTTCTGCCTGGCCTCTTTAATTTCAGCATAATTATTTTGACATTCATTCATGTACTTGCATGTATCAATATTTTATAATTATTTTTGGCTGAGCACTAGAACATTGTTTAGATATACTGTAAGTTGTTTATCCATTCATTTATGGATAAACATTTTGATTATCTCCTGTTCTCATCCCTAAGTATTTCATATTTTGATACTATTTTAAATATTGTTTTGTTAATTTTTATTTCCAGCTGTTTGTTGTAGAAATACAAATAATTTTTGTATATCGATCTTGTATCTTGTAGCCTTCCTAAATTCACTCAGTCATTCTAGACTGTTTTCATATATTCCATAGACATTTTTAGTTCATATTTTCATTTCATCCATGAATGAAGAAACTTTTCTTCCTTTCCAAACTGGATTTTTTTGTTGTTGTTATTTCCCTGTTTCACAGATCCTCCAGTACAGTGGTGAATAGAAATAGTAAAAACAGACATTCTTGCCTTGTTCCTGATCTTAGAATGAAAGCATTCAAATTTTCACCATTAAATATCATGCTAGTTACATTCCTGGGGTAAACCACCCCTTTTTCGTGATTTAATATTCTTTATAAATATGATTGCATTTCATAGTTATTAAAAACAATAGTTTTTCCATCTTTGTACATGAGAGCTATTGACCTGTAATTCTCTTTACTTGTAATATCTCTTTCTGGTTTCGGTATCAAAGTAGTACTGATCTCATAAGATGTGTTTGGTAGTAATTCCTACTTTTCAATATTTTGGAAATTTTTATTCAGAATTGGTGTTATTTCTTTTTTAAGTATTTGATAGAATTCATTAGTAAAGCCATCTGTGCCTGGACATTGAGTTTTCCTAACATGTACGTGCTGATCATCACTCAGCTAAGTACTCAAAGAGCCTTTTGCAGATCTCAGAGTATTCTGTTTTTTCATCAGTCTACTCTACAGTAATATGTATATATTACATTATACATAAACATTACATATTTATTACATTTTTATTTTTCCTAATAAGTGTGTGTCTATCATAATTAGTTATACACTTGTTTTAACCTGCATAATTAGAGAAGGGTGAGTACAGGTGTGACATTTGAATATGGGTTTGGCAAACTGAATCATTGGCCCGAGTTCTTCACCTTTCCTTGTATTCATTCTCTTTCCC
>NW_006787097.1:1716764-1721374 GCF_000442215.2 Lipotes vexillifer
TTTCCCTTGTAACTTTTCAGTTCTTCCCAGTAAAGGGCAAGTATTTTTTCTGACTCCTTGACTTTGGCCTCAACTATATGACCTAATTTGGCCAGTAGGATAAGAACCTAAGTTATTTGCAAGTTTGGAGCGTACCTGCCAAGAGTCTTGGCTTGGTTTTTGTTTGTTCTGTTATACCTCTGTCAACATCATGGAAGAGCTTTACTAGTATTTGCTGGAGCAGACTGAGCCCAGACTATAATGAGCAGCCAAGTCTAGCCAGACCCACAGACAGAAGCTGAGTAGCCCTGCCAAATCCAGGCTAGGTCAGGTGACCCCAGCAAACCCGCAGAATAAATGCCAGGTGATTAAAAATAAACGAAGAGCTGAACCCACTTAGAATAACAAAATATGAATAATGCATACAAAAAGTTAACAGATGTGGTCTTTATCTCAAAATGATAAGATAACATATCATGTAACCCTGGCCAAGCTAGAAAAACATATGTTTTCTAGGGCAGTTCAGTTTACAAAAAATGTGAAATGGGCCTGCACAATACCTAAGTCCATTGGAACATGGGTAAGGGGTCAAGAAAGTGTGGCATGGAGAGACAAAGCTATAACCATCAGTACTAACAAGGATAGAAGGTTAGGGATTATATTATGATCATCCTGTAGGGGGTCATAAAGTAAGAAATGCATATTCTATTATCTAGGCTCAGGGCGTAAAAGCTCGGAGCAGTACACAAGAAGAGAGTAACACTAGTCCAATACAATAACTTCTTCTAGGCATGTGGTTAAGAAGTTACCTGCTGAAGGGGATCTGATGAGAGTATTAAGACCCACCTTTAGGTTTTTTGGGGTTTTTTTTTTCAATTTATGTAATTTGAATAATCTCCATTCAAGTTTGTGCTTAGATCATGTCAACAAAGCTTTTGCTTCATTTCAATGAATCATAAATTATATATTAAGAAAAAAAAAAAAACCTTCAGTCTAGATTTCTAACCTTGTGATCCCTGACTATTAGACTGAAGAGACTTGCAGCCAGAGTGGGGAAAGCCAGATAATTGACATTTTTTCTCGTAATTCATCAGCAAGTTCTATAGGCCTACTTTCAAAATTTATCCCAAATCTGTTCCTTCCTCTTGATCACTATTAACTTCATAGATCAAATCCAGACTGGAATAGCCATGTTTGAACTCCAGTCTTCTGGGAGTGGTTGGTCTTGTCTTTTGTCTTCCATTGGCTTCATGTTATCTTTAAAACAAAATTCCCAACTCATGATCATGGCCCAGTAGCCCTCCCCTGCCCTCTTGGTTTAGCTCTTGCCTGTCTCTGCAACTTCATCTCCTACATTTGCCACACTTCTTGTGACGGTATTCCTGCTTACATCCTTAAGTTTTTAGAGTTCTACAAGCTTCTTCCTTCTTTAGGGCCTTTGCATTAGTTGTTTATTGACATAAATATCTCCCTTTACGTATTAGTCTCTAAGGCTGCCATAACAAAATATTGCAGACTTGGTGCCGTACAGAACAGGAATTTGTTTTCTCACAGTTCTAGAGGATGGAAGTCCAAAATCATGGTGCCAGCAGTGTTCTTTTTTTCATGAGGGCTCTCCTCCTGGCTGCAGATGGCTACATTCTTGCTGTGTTCTCAGATGGCCCTTCCTCTGTACATGTACGCTACTGGTGTCTCTTCCTCTTCTTATAAGGACACCATGCCCTTATGATCTCATTTAATCTCCATAACCTTCTTTAAGGCCCTAACTCCAAATACAGTCACAACGGGGATTAAGGCTTTGTCCTATGAATTTGGGGGGACATAATTCAGTCTATAACACCTTCTTTCCCTTCCCTACTACTTAGATCATCACATGGCTGATGACTTTTCATTATTCAGATCTTATTTACAATATCACTTCTTTAGAGAGTTCTTCCTTGACTATGGTTTATCCCTAGTGTAATGGAACTCGACGAAACCAGGGACATTCTGACTCTGTTCACTCATCTCCAAGATTATTATACCCAGAATTGTGCTTGGCACTTATGAGGCATTGAAAAAACATTTGTCGAATGAATGCATTCTTCCAGTGCTCTGGCTTGAAAGGCATAGGTTATTTCTGGATGTGCCACACACTTTAACAGTGCATTTTTTGTGCCGTTTCTTAGTGATGTACACCTAAACTACATGATCCATACTGATATCCAGAAAGAGAAAACACAATGATGTTACTCTGATATACCACTGAATAGAGTAACTGGTTTATAGAAGAGTTACAACCTATTGTTATTTAAATAAGATATTGTTTTAGTTTTTTTGAAAAATCCCCCCAGCTATTATGAAACTTCTCCCCTTTTTTCTCACTTGGGGCCTTTTCTTTGACTCTTTCTTGGACAGGTGCCATAACTTTTCAGACACTTGGATTATTATTTTATTCTATTAGTCATTTTAAAATGTCAGTCTCAAATTCCACTCAAAGCTTTCCTACATGTTACCATCTGTGCTGACAGATTTTATGCTTCGAGAGTACTGGGGTGTGGTTAGGCTTCCAGATACCTCTTTTCTCTCCCACTTCTAGATGCCAGCTCCATCTGTGATGTGGCAACAGTGGACAGATTTCTTCTTACAGGACTCAATGAGATTGTAGTCTTCTTTTTGTTGGTTGTTGCTGCTTCTAAGGCTGACACTCACTACAGACGTCTCCTGTGTATCTAGCCTCCCAGTGCCCATGCTTCTCCTGTGTGGTATATGTGTTCTTTCCTCTGAGAGTTATGTAATTGGTGTCCCATTTCTTGGATTACTGAAGAGGCAGATCAAGATTCAGCTTCATTTCTTTCATCTCTTTATTCTTCATTAAAAGCCAAAGAAAAAAAAAAAGACTCCTTCTTAAGTTACTTTTCTTGTAGTAACTTGATGAGTGCTTAAGCCGAGGAATCTTATTCATATATACCACTCAAGGAAAGACCATATCCTTGCTTCATCAAAGAATAGGAGGACAGCTTACTAGTGCTTCTTATCTCAGCACCTCTATCTCTTGATTTGGTCATTATTTTCACACCTGGGCAGCATTAAACTATTTATGGATCCAAAGGCTCACCAACATTTTAGAAGAGAGAATAGATCTCATTTGATAAATTTGAGGAAACGTTTTAGGCAACCTTAAATTTATGAGGGATCCTTTTGACTGCCTTACTTCACATTACCCCCAAAGACCATTCTCTCTCATCACTCATTATTGCTATGAGGACTGGGGGCATTGAAACTGGTGAATCCTGATAAACCATTTCTTGAGTTCACAACGGTTGAAGTTTGTGAATTAGGAGTACAGATTCCTAGCAGTGATTAAATTCAGCTTGGGCCTTGCTTGAAAGTTGTGGCTGTGGGAAAATTCCCATTTAACATTCAGTTACAGTAGCATTTTACTGCATAATATGCTTTATAGTGTATATCTTACGTAAAAATGGGGGTTTTGTATAAAAAAGTTTTCTACTTTTTCTCATTTTCTATTTCTGTTTTACACGCAGTTATTCATTTATGCTCTCAAGTTTTGTAAGATTAAGTTATGCACAATATTTTATTTTACCCAACTTTAAAAAATTAATTTACATATTAAATATTTAAATATTTAAATTTACACTATGATTTTGGTTTGTCTTTACATCTGTTTTTTTCAAATGTGAATTTCTTTCCCAAGGGATTCCTAATGACCAGAATCCTGCTTAGATTTCAAGGACTTTTTTCTTTTATTATTTACTTTCGTTTTCATAATCTGCCTTCTAAAATCTATTTTTCATGTTCTGATTTTACTACTATATATTAACTTTGTAAGACATTAGATATAAGCAAATATGACTAAAAGCGGGCTTCCCTGGTGGCGCAGTGGTTGGGAGTCCGCCTGCCGATGCAGGCAACACGGGTTCGTGTCCCGGTCTGGGAGGGTCCCGCGTGCCGCGGGGCGGCTGGGCCCGTGAGCCATGGCCGCTGGGCCTGCGCGTCCGGAGCCTGTGCTCCGCAACGGGAGAGGCCACGGCAGTGAGAGGCCCGCGTACCACAAAAAAAAAAGTGACTAAAAGCTATTGTCAGGGAAAATATGTTTTTCAGTTTTGTATTACATAGACATTAGAAGTAGATTCTTTGGATTTTTTTAAAAATTCCATTTTACAGTGTGTCTTTTAAAATTATTTTCTATTTATATTCATTTAGATAAAAATCCTCAGATACATAAATATCCCATTTTCTCTCTAAGGAGCTACAAAATTCAATTATTCATAAAGACAAATATCAGCCTGAGTAAAGAATTATCTGTAAGATTAGCAGAATGAATCTATTGCAACATACCCTGGAACTGATTTTTTAATGCATTTTAATGGAGGCAATATTTTACATTTATGTATATTACATAGGAAAGTAAAATGTCAAAGCTTATCCCTCTCAGAGTTCAGAGTCTCTCCTCTCCCTCTCTCTCTCTCTCTCTTTTACTTGGAGGAATTGTCTTATGAGAATATCTCGTGGTCAGTTCAATTCTCATTCTTTTAGAACAGATATTTGCATATCAAAGTCCTGAAACAAATAAACATACTCTATGATGGTCCCATCTGCTGTTCTCATCCTACTGAGACCTGGTGTAGGGA